>NC_030677.2:198237871-198356742 GCF_000004195.4 Xenopus tropicalis | reverse complement strand
ACTGCCACTCTCTGTATCACTGGTACTATACTGTATACTCCACACAGGTACTATATGTATCCTCCTCCCACAGGTACTATACTGTATACTCCCACTCCTGCCCACTCCCACAGGTACTATACTGTATCCTCCACTACCCCACACAGGTACTATACTGTATCCTCCCACAGGTACTATACTTTATCACTCCCACAGGTACTATACTGTATCCCCCACTCCACACGGGTACTATACTGTATCCTCCACTCCACAGGTACTATACTGTATCCCCCACTCCCACAGGTACTATACTGTATCCTCCCACTCCCACAGGTACTTTACTGTATCCTCCCACTCCCACAGGTACTATACTGTATCCTCCCACTCCCACACACTGCGCCTCACTGTATATAATGTGCCTCCCACAGGTACTATGTACCTACAGACTCACTGTATATAATGTGCCGGGTTTGTACCTACTCCCAGACTCACTGTATATAATGTGCCGGGTTTGTACCTACAGACTCACTGTATATAATGTGCCGGGTTTGTACCTACAGACTCACTGTATATAATGTGCCGGGTTTGTACCCACAGACTCACTGTATATAATGTGCCGGGTTTGTACCTACAGACTCACTGTATATAATGTGCCGGGTTTGTACCTACAGACTCACTGTATATAATGTGCCGGGTTTGTACCTACAGACTCACTGTATATAATGTGCCGGGTTTGTACCCACAGACTCACTGTATATAATGTGCTGGGTTTGTACCTACAGACTCACTGTATATAATGTGCCGGGTTTGTACCTACAGACTCACTGTATAAAATTTGCCGGGTTTGTACCCACAGACTCACTGTATATAATGTGCCGGGTTTGTACCCACAGACTCACTGTATATAATGTGCCGGGTTTGTACCTACAGACTCACTGTATGTAATGTGCCGGGTTTGTACCTACAGACTCACTGTATATAATGTGCCGGGTTTGTACCTACAGACTCACTGTATATAATGTGCCGGGTTTGTACCCACAGACTCACTGTATATAATGTGCTGGGTTTTACCTACAGACTCACTGTATATAATGTGCCGGGTTTGTACCTACAGACTCACTGTATAAAATTTGCCGGGTTTGTACCTACAGACTCACTGTATATAATGTGCCGGGTTTGTACCTACAGACTCACTGTATAAAATTTGCCGGGTTTGTACCCACAGACTCACTGTATATAATGTGCCGGGTTTGTACCCACAGACTCACTGTATATAATGTGCCGGGTTTGTACCTACAGACTTACTGTATATAATGTGCCGGGTTTGTACCTACAGACTCACTGTATATAATGTGCCGGGTTTGTACCCACAGACTCACTGTATATAATGTGCCGGGTTTGTACCCACAGACTCACTGTATATAATGTGCCGGGTTTGTACCTACAGACTCACTGTATATAATGTGCCGGGTTTGTACCTACAGACTCACTGTATATAATGTGCCTGGTGTGTCAGTACCCACTACCTATCTTGTTATAAGACAAACTAAAATAAAATGAAGCCAACTGATCCCAAACACAAATGGATAGAGAACCCCTCACAGAAGTGCATGTATCCTAAGCATTTAAGGGTGAATAAAGCACCTCCACCCGCACTTTTGCTCAGTATCCCTGGGAGTCAGTGGGAACCCCAAGAGATAGCATGGATGTTCTTTTTTACATCACCAGCAAATCCCCTAAGGCCCCCATTAGCTTTAGGCCAGTCTGTGTAGGGCCCATCTTTAGCCTTCCCAAACAACCCTCCGCCTATGACTGCCCCTCCTGCGCTTTATCTTTTGCAAAATGTGAAATTGTTATTTTGTGTTTTCCATCTGTCGAATGGGACCTTTTTCTCACATTTTTCTCATCTCACAGCCCCTCCCCCTCGCCGAGTATGAAAGTCACCGCCGACTCGATTGGATAAACACACTAGAAGGTGGACTTACCCTTTAACAGCGATACAGCACATCCACAAGGTAAACAATTGGCCAAATTCTCCACAAAATATTCAGCAAATACTGAACCAATTGTTGAACTATAATTTTAATATTCAGGTATTTTTGTATAAAATGAACCTACAGTTTGCCCAAAACTCAAATCCTTGCCCTGATATTTATGGGATACTTTTTATTTCTAAATGACACTGTTACACAGCAAATAATTCCCTCTGCCATTTAACCTTTTTTTATTCTTGAACCAACAAATGTATTTTATACTGCCATCTAGTGGTACCAAATGAGATTACATTGAATACTGACCGGGTTGGCTGGGTATCGGGCTGAGAACCATTAATTATTGTTAAAACTTTGAGTTTAAACTAGGGATGCAGCGAATCCCAGATTCGGTTGGGGATTCTGGCCGAATCCAGCCTTTTTTTGATGGATTTGGTTTTAGCCGAATCCACGGTCCCGGCCGAACTGAATCAGAACCCTAAGTAGCATAAATTAGCATATGCTAATTAGCATTCGGAAAGGGTTAAAATTTAGGGGGGAAATTTTTAGACAGGTGCTCAGCGTCGCGGCAACTCTTAACCCTTCCTAATTAGCATATGCTAATTTAGATTCTGATTCGGTTCGGGATTCGCTAGAATCCATTAGGGCGGGTTCGGCAGAACACAAAAAAGTGGGTTCGGTGCATCCGTAGTTTAAATGGACGTTGCTTTTGTTTCACTTGAAACTGGTTGAATGTTGGGATTAACTTCCCCTTTAAAATGTGTGAAATAAAAAGCAGTGAGGGGGATTAACTTCCCCTTGAAAATGTGTGAAATAAAAACCAGTGAGGGGGATTAATTTCCCCTTGAAAATGTGTGAATAGAAACCAGTGAGGGGGATTAACTTCCCCTTGAAAATGTGTGAAATAAAAACCAGTGAGGGGGTTAACTTCCCCTTGAAAATGTGTGAAATAAAAACCAGTGAGGGGATTAACTTCCCCTTTAAAATGTGTGATGGACAGGCTGTCACTGACTAGTCTGCTCCTCTGTTATTCTAAGGCTTCATAGGTCTCAGTTGCCCTCGACAGATCAAACCTGACAATTTTTTTTTCTAGCAAAAAAAATTAACTAAATGTTAATAAATCAAGAATTATGGGCGTTATTTTCGAAAAAATCGTTGGATCCAACAGGGAAATCAAACCTGCCTGGTTGATATCTGGGCAATTGTAGGGCAGATGTTTGGTTGGCGTAGGCCTGTTTGGGAGAGCCCATACACAGGCAGATTTGCCTCTTAATCTGCCCGTGTATGGCCGCCTTAATTTGTCTGACGGAAACAACTGTGCCAAGGGGCAGAATGCCACTAAATAGGGGCAATTCCATGTAAATAACTATCACTAAACAACCTGAAACGATTGGAAAGTGATTGGGCATTGGCCAGATATCTGTCAGATGGTTTAGGGCTCCATTGTCCATTCATATCCCACTATAAGGATTATGGGCCATAAATGATTGGATTAGGCCAGATTGCGTCAAATTGGGCATAGATTGCTCCATGTATGTTTAGTAGTAGCAATAGCTGTCTGGTTGCCAAGAGGGGCTGGAAGATGTAACCCTAATATCTTTCTATTTAACAGCTAGTGTGAGGGGCCCCACAAAGCCTGGGCCCAAGTAAGCACCTACACGCGCCACATTCCCTAAACGTAGAACTAAATCTCCCATCAGACCCACTTGCTTTGTCTTCCCTCCAGATTCTCTGTCCTTTGATTTTGTGGTTATTGTGGCTCCTGGGGGGCAGGGAATTAAACTTTGAAATTATTTTCGTTGGTGATCTTGTCCTGCTGTCTCTAACTTACCCTGCTGTTTCCATCTTCCCTACTGTCTCCATCTTTCCCTACTGTCTCCATCTTTGCCCTACTGTCTCCATCTTGTCCTACTGTCTCCATCTTGCTCTACTGTCTCCATCTTTGCCCTACAGTCTCCATCTTGCCCTACTGTCTCCATCTTGCTCTACTGTCAACATCTTGTCCTACTGTCTCCATCTTGCCCTACCAGTCTCCATCTTGCCCTACTGTCTCCATCTGGCCCTACAGTCTCCATCTTGTCCTACTGTGTCCATCTTGTCCTACTGTCTCCATCTTGCCCTACTGTCTCCATCTTGTCCTCCACTGTCTCCATCTTGTCCTCCATCTTGCCCCCTGCTGGGGCAATTAACCTCCCACCCCCAGAAAGGTCATATCACCCCATTCCCGAATAAGCCGCACAGTTTGACACCTCATGAATGGGTCGACGAACAAACAGTGGTTAATTGCCCCCTGCTGGGGCCATTAACCACCCACCCTCAGAAAAGTCATAGCACCCCATTCCCGAATAAGCCCCCTGCTGGGGCAATTAACCGCCCACCCCTCAGAAAAGTCATAGCACCCCATTCCCGAATAAGCCGCATGGTTTGAAACCTCACTTCATGGGTCTACGACAAATGGTGGTTATTTCCCCCTGCTGGGGCAATTAACTGCCCACCCCTCAGAAAAGTCATAGCACCCCATTCCCGAATAGGCCGCATTGATCTGACACCTCACTTATAGGTCTACGACAAACGGTGGTTAATTGCCCCCTGCTGGGGCAATTAACTGCCCACCCCTCAGAAAAGTCATAGGCACCCCATTCCCGAATAAGCCGCATGGTTTTACACCTCACTAATGGGTCTACGACAAACGGTGGTTAATTGCCCCCTGTGGATGCAATTAACTGCCCACCCCTCAGAAAAGTCAAAGCACCCCATTCCCGAATGAGCTGCACAGTTTCACACTTCATTCATGGGTCTATGACAAACGGTTGTTAATTGCCCCCCTGCTGGGGCAATTAACCGCCCCCCCTCAGAAAAGTCATAGTACCCCATTCCCGATTAGGCCACATGATTTGACACCTCACTCATGGGTCTACGACAAATGGTGGTTAATTGCCACCTGCTGGGGGCAATTAACCGCCCACCCTCAGAAAAGTCATTGCACCACCCCATTCACGAATAAGCCGCACGGTTTGACACCTCACTCATGGGGTCTACGACAAACGGTGGTAATGGCCCCCTGCTGGGGCCATTAACACCCACCCCTCAGAAAAGTCATAGCACCCCATTCCCGAATAAGCCCCCTGCTGGGGCAATTAACTGCCCACCCCTCAGAAAAGTCATAGCATCCATTACTGAATAAGCCGCATGGTTTGACACCTCACTCATGGGTCTACGACAAACGGTTGTTAATTGCCCCCTACTGGGCAATTAACCGCCCCCCCCTCAGAAAAGTCATAGCAAACCATTCCCGAATAGGCTGCATGATTTGACACCTCACTCATGGGTCTACGACAAATGGTGGTTAAATGCCACCCCTCAGAAAAGTCAATTGTCTTCTGGGGCAATTAACCGCCCACCCGTCAGAAAAGTCATAGCACCCCATTCCCGAATAAGCCGCACGATTTGACACCTCACTCATGGGTCTACGACAAACGGTGGTTAATTGCCCCCCTGCTGGGGCAATTAGCCGCCCACCCCTCAGAAAAGTCATAGCACCCCTTTCTCGAATAGGCCGCATGATTTGACACCTCAATCATGGGGCTACGACAAACGGTGGTTAATTGCCCCCTGCTGGGGCAATTAACCGCCCACCCCTCAGAAAAGTCATAGCACCCCATTCCCGAATAGGCCACACAATTTGACACCTCATTCATGGGTCTACGACAAACGGTGGTTAATTGCCCCCTTCAGGGGCAATTAACTGCCCACCCCTCAGAAAAGTCATAGCACCCCATTCCCGAATAAGCCGCATGGTTTTACACCTCATTCATGGGTCTACAACAAACGGTGGTTAATTGCCCCCTGCTGGTTACGCGCCGAACTTTTGCCCTGCTGGGGCAATTAACCGGCCACCCCTCAGAAAAGTCATAGTACCCCAATTCCGAATAAGCCGCACGGTTTGACACCTCATTCATGGGTCTACGACAAACAATGGTTAATTGCCCCTGCTGGGGCAATTAACCGCCCACCCCTCAAAGCAAAGCACCCCATTCCCGAATAAGCCGCATTGTTTGACACCTCATTCATGGGTCTACGACAAACGATGGTTTATTGCCCCTGCTGGGGCAATAAACTGCCCACCCCTCAGAAAAGTCATAACACCCCATTCCAGAATAAGCCGCACGGTTTGACACCTCATTCATGGGTCTACGACAAACGGCGGTTAATTGCCCCCTGCTAGGGCAATTAATCTCCCACCCCTCGGAAAAGTCATAGCACCCCATTCCCGAATAAGCCGCACGGTTTGACACCTCATTCATGGGTCTACGACAAACGGTAGTTAATTGCCCCTGCTGGAGCAATTAATCTCCCACCCCTCAGAAAGTCATAGTTCCCCATTCCCGAATAAGCCGCACGGTTTGACACCTCATTCATGGGTCTACGACAAACGGTGGTTAATTGCCCCTGCTGGGGCAATTAACCGCCCACCCCTCAAAAAAGTCATAGCACCCCATTCCCGAATAAGCCGCACGGTTTGACACCTTATTCATGGGTCTACGACAAACGGTGGTTTATTGCCCCTCCTGGGGCAATTAATATCCCACCCCTCAGAAAAGTCATAGCACCCCATTCCCGAATAAGCCGCACGGTTTGACACCTCATTCATGGGTCTACGACAAACGGTGGTTAATTGCCCCTGCTGGGGCAATTAACCGCCCACCCCTCAGAAAAGTCATAGCGCCCCATTCCCTAATAAGCCGCATGGTTTGACACCTCATTCATGGGTCTACGACAAACGGTGATTAATTGCCCCCTGCTGGGCAATTAATCTCCCACCCCTCAGAAAAGTCATAGCACCCCATTCCCGAATAAACCGCATGGTTTGACACCTCATTCATGGGTCTACAACAAACGGTGGTGGGGGCAATTAACCGCCCACCCCTCAGAAAAGTCATAGCACCCTATTCCCGACTAAGCCGCACGGTTTGACACCTCATTCATGGGTCTACGACAAAGGGTGGTTAATTGCCCCTGCTGGGGCAATTAACAGCCCACCCCTCAGAAAAGTCATAGCACCCCATTCCTGAATAAGCCACGCGGTTTGACACCTCATTCATGGGTCTACGACAAACGGTGGTTAATTGCCCCCTACTGGGGCAATTAACTGCCCACCTCTCAGAAAAGTCATAGTTATTCCCGAATAAGCCACATGGTTTGAAACCTCATTCATGGGTCTACGACAAACTAGTTATTCGCCAAAATCCCCATTATAAGTCAATGGGGCAAATTTGGGGACCTGTCTTGCCCCAGGGTAAAACTTATACCCTTGTGTGGGGTATCTTCTGACACAGGTTGCAAACCTCTTCAAATGTGGTAAATTTCACGTTTCTAAAAATATCCCTCTTTGCGCTACAATCCGTCAAAGTTTGCCTCCATGTTAAGTCAATGGGATTTCTGGCCCGGTTAATTGCCCCCTGCGGGGGCAACTAACCGCCCACCCTTCAGATCAGCCATTGCACCCCATTCCCGAATAAGCCGCACGGTTTGACACCTCATTCATGGGTCTACGACAAACTAGTTATTTGCCAAATCCCCATTATAAGTCAATGGGGCAAATTTGGGGACCTCTCTTGCCCCGGGGGTAAAACTTATACCCTTGGGTATCTTCTGACACAGGTTGCAAACCTCTTCAAATGTGGTAAATTTCACGTTTCTAATCATGGGTGTACGACAAACGGTGCGGGACTAGTTACGCGCCGAACTTTTGTACGGAAGAATAAGAAGAAGAAGAAGAAAAATAAGCCTGTGAGATAACAATAGGGATGCTTTGCTTCACAAGCCCCACTAATAACTTGCTGTAACCATACCCGGAGGACTTTTTTTTTTTTACAGATATTTGCACTTTTAAACTGCTATTAACAGGCAACCAGCAATTCAGCAACCCTAGGGTTAACTGACCACAACTTTTTTTGAAGTCACCACAATTTATTTGACTGCGACTTTTTTGACACAACTGCAATTTTTTTTTTATTTCACTGACTTTTTAAAATGCCTGTGGGACTCAGTCCCTATCTGTATGAATACGAGCTGAGCAGCAGAACAATACGCCCTGTAATAACCTTTCAGGCTGCATCATAACAAACAAACAGAACATTGTGATGTCACAATGGGCAGCGAAGTTTGTGCAGCTTCCCTGCCAAGCGAGTGTCAGAGCTGAGCTGGTTGGGTTGCAGGGCAGATCCCCTGGGAGCTGCTCTCTCCTAATCAGCTGTTTTTGCCTCCTTAAAGCCACTTTAACACCTTTAGGCTTTAAGCCTTTACCATCGAATTGCTTCGGCGCATCCTCGCTCGGCTCCATATCTGTAAGTCAGCCAATTGGTTTTATCATTCAGATATATAGAGGGAATAGGGTGTGAGCCTGGGGCTGTAGGCCTGGAATGGGCCGTCTGTGTAACTATAGAGATTACAACGTGTCAAACACGCGACTGTGACTTTTTTCTTGATGCAACGGCGATTTATTTGACAAGACTGTGACTATTTTGATAGGAACTTTTATATATATATATAATATAGTAATAGGTTTTACAGTGCCACAAAGTAGTGTAGGAGTTTATAGTCTGTAGGATAAATCAGAGGCATAAGTGTATAAGTATAAAATTTAGTACAGGTATAGGATCCCTTATAGAGAAACCTGTTATCCAGAAAGTAAGATATAATTACCCCTTATTGGGGGCAGAACAGCCCTATTGGGTTTATTTCATGGTTAAATGATTCCCTTTTCTCTGTAATAATAAAACAGTACCTGTACTTGATCCCAACTAAGATATAAATACCCCTTATTGGGGGCAGAACAGCCCTATTGGGTTTATTTCATGGTTAAATGATTCCCTTTTCTCTGTAATAATAAAACAGTACCTGTACTTGATCCCAACTAAGATATAATTACCCCTTATTGGGGGCAGAACAGCCCTATTGGGTTTATTTCATGGTTAAATGATTCCCTTTTCTCTGTAATAATAAAACAGTACCTGTACTTGATCCCAACTAAGATATAATTACCCCTTATTGGGGCAGAACAGCCCTATTGGGTTTATTTAATGGTTAAATGATTCCCTTTTCTCTGTAATAATAAAACAGTACCTGTACTTGATCCCAACTAAGATATAATTACCCCTTATTGGGGCAGAACAGCCCTATTGGGTTTATTTCATGGTTAAATGATTCCCTTTTCTCTGTAATAATAAAACAGTACCTGTACTTGATCCCAACTAAGATATAATTACCCCTTATTGGGGGCAGAACAGCCCTATTGGGTTTATTTATTGGTTAAATGATTCCCTTTTCTCTGTAATAATAAAACAGTACCTGTACTTGATCCCAACTAAGATATAATTACCCCTTATTGGGGCAGAACAGCCCTATTGGGTTTATTTAATGGTTAAATGATTCCCTTTTCTCTGTAATAATAAAACAGTACCTGTACTTGATCCCAACTAAGATATAATTACCCCTTATTGGGGCAGAACAGCCCTATTGGGTTTATTTAATGGTTAAATGATTCCCTTTTCTCTGTAATAATAAAACAGTACCTGTACTTGATCCCAACTAAGATATAATTACCCCTTATTGGGGCAGAACAGCCCTATTGGGTTTATTTAATGGTTAAATGATTCCCTTTTCTCTGTAATAATAAAACAGTACCTGTACTTGATCCCAACTAAGATATTATTACCTCCTATTGGGTTTATTTCATGTTTTAATGATTTTTTAGCAGACTTAAGGTATGGAGATCCAAATCCAAAACCTCAGGCCCTAAGCATTCTGGATAACAGGTCCCATGCCTGTATGTTCTTGTATTTAGATTGAAAGCTCCATGGGGCAGGCACTGATAGGAATGATGCACTGACAATTAAAAATAAACACACAATTGCATAGAATTAACAATAATCTCTGGTTCCTTTCTATTTTAGCATAAACTCAAATTAAATCTCTATTTTCTGTTACAGGAGCTGCAGCATGGGTGACCGAATGCGAAAAATATTTACCAACTTTTTTAAACTTAAAAATAAGGTAAGGCCCCAATGTCTTCCTCTGGTATTGACTTTAGTGGGATGGACCAGGACTTACTGGGATGAGTTGGGAAGGACTGGGACTCACTGGGATGAGTTGGGAAGGACTGGGACTGACTGGGATGAGTTGGGAAGGACTGGGACTGACTGGGAGGAGCTGCTCATGTATATTGGACACTGTTAGGGGGGTGCATTATTTATCATTATATTATTATAACATATGGGTTTCAATGAGTCCTGTGCCTGTGTCACAAGTAGGGTTGTCACCTCACCCCTTATAAAATACCAGTCACATATTGATACGACATCATGCATGGCTAATTAGCAATTCATTTAGATGCATGCTGCAGACTGAACTGATTTATATGTAGCCATGCAGCATGTATCTAACTTAATTGCTTATTAGGCATGCAGGATGTGGGTTCAATATGTGACTGATATTAAAGGGTTAAGGTGACAACCCTAGCCATAAGTGACATCAACAAGCAATAATTATACCCGCTGACATCACTGAGCTCTGTTTTTAAGGCTATATGTGTATTTATCTATATATTTATATTTGGAGGTTTTATTTTTTTAATGGTGTTTGTGAAAATCTTTCCCCCCCACAGGAACCTAAAAGCAGAAGTGTCTTTTCTATTCCTCTGCAAAAGACAGAGACAGACATCTCATCTGCTTCGAACCTGAAAGCTGAAAAACCTGCAGGTATTTGAATTTGAGGGATCGGCTGCGTTACTTTGTTGTTTTGTCCTTAGTCACAGCTCACAGGGTTAACGAAACACACAGCCTTCTTATATGCACAAGTAATATGGAACCCAAGGTTATATTATAGCAATGGGGAACAAGTTGGTAGAACTGAAGGGGGTGCTTATGGGGGATCATGTAACAGCATTCAGTCATTTACCAATTTGGCAAATATCCCTAAAACCTAGAGACCAACCTCTACTTGTACTAAAGCAGGAGAAACCATTAGCACTCCATATAAATGCCCTCCCTCACACATGATTATTTAAGGATCTAGTCCTCCTCCTATGGTGAAAAGTCTATAGACTTCTTCCACATTCTCCTGATTTCATAGGTCTACTGCTCGGCTTGGCCTCCTGATTAACCAATCAGAGCAGCCAGGCAGTATTAGAAAGTGATTGTATTTGTTTCTGTATCATCTCAATGTATTTTAATCTATATTTTCCACTATAGAAGCAAGCGCGAAGAAAGGAATACTTCGACGCCTCTGCAAATCAATTAGGAACCTCTGTCAATGTAAAAAGAAGGTAAGGTGGAACGTTCCACCATCTCTCTCTGAGTTTAGGCTTGAGTGTCACTGGCTGTTGGTTCATGTTCTCTCTCAGCAGCACATGGAAAGAATGTTCTCTCAGCTATGTTGGGTTACTATAGGCTGTAGTGCTTCTTAAATGTGCGTCCAACCTAGTGGAGAAGGTGGAGCATATTCTGCATATTTAGGCTCTTCTCCCCTTTTTGACCAATATAGTATTTGTACATTTGTATCCTGTTTTAAGGTGTTTCATTTAGGCCACAGGATTTTGAGATTAGTTATTGTATTGTAAATGTTCTGCCTGAAGCACCGCCCCTAATATATTTGGCTTAAAGAGACACTGACACCAGAAATGAAACTTTTTTTTTATTTCTATCATAACACTGTCTTTGCAGGAGCTTTATAATTTTGCTATAAAAGTATTTCCTGATACTTTTACATTCCCTATCTGATCCCCCATGTTCCTCTATGAGGGGGCTGCCATATTTGTGCAGCAGTAGGCTGTTAGCATTAGAAGCTATAACTGACAGGCTGAGAAGGGACAGTTAGGTTGACAAAACAGTCGGGTTTAGGAACTTCAAGTGACAATTACTTACATAAGCAGCCCTACCAGGGAAAAATGATCAACATGACCTATAGGTTACTTTTTATGTAGATTCATAATTTACAAAGTAATTTTTTTGTGTCAGTATCACTTTAAGGGCAGTGGCGTAACTAGTTGCCACCCCTAAAAAATCTTGCCTTCCCGCCCCTGCCCATGACCTCTGCCCACTGGGCACAGTAAAACAGGGCTTTATTTTATGCGCTGCGCTAGCATTTGTATATATTACACAAAAAGGTGCTGGTGCTACAGGCAAGTAACATTCAGTGCAATGCAAGCTCCCCTGTCTCATTGGGGCGGCTTTAGTACTAACAATGCTACGGCCTTGACTTTCCTGGCAGAGAAATATCTCCTGAATTTTCAGCATCAGTTTCTGATTCATTCTTTGCCTTTTAATCATGAGTTTATCATTTGGCTTTCTATAGAAATGTTCAGAAATTGTGCAGGAAGTAAGCAACACAGAGATGATCCTCGAGGAAAAGGAGCTACTGAAGGAGAAACCAATTGAGATCCTTACAGGTACAGAACCAAGGACATATATGCCCAATAAACCCACAGAGACCCCCATATGACTAAAAAGGTGACTTTTTAAAAGATAATTTTATATTTTTAATCTTTCCAGAGTCTCCAAGTATTCCTCGTGATCCTTCCTCAGATTTTGGAAATACTTTGATTCCAAAGAGAGAGAAGGATGATGAAGAGATGCCGCAGAATGTTGAAGTGATTCCTGACGGGGAGGATATTGCTCAGAATGTTCCCGCAAAGGATGAGAAATCTGCGAGCTTATATTTAAGCTGTGTGGAACCACTGAATTACTACACTGATCCAAGTTCTCATTATGCTAGTGCAAGTGATCACTATACTGATCCGCATTCCGAGTTCACTGCTCCAAGTTCCAAATATACTGATGCAAGTGATTACTTCTCTGATAAGAGTTTATCTCCTTCTAAGCTGGAACTGGTGAGATTTTGTTAGATTTGGGTTTATAGGGTATTGTGTATAAATGCAGTAAAATAATATACTATAAGAATGATTATGGCACATAATATCCTTTATAGAGATATACGTAAGATTAGACTACACTGTATGGTATCATTAGCCCAAGTGAGACTGAATTAATGGTGTTTCATCTCCTTCTCTAGGCTAGAAATTGTTACTGTGAAATAATCAGAGAGATTGATAGGGCACTAAACCACGTAAAGGTGGACGCAAGGTAGGATATTGGGTTTCTGTTTTGATACTGAGGTTGTTAATGGTAAAATAGAAAAGCCTTTACTACATCTTAGATACAAAAACCCAACGCGTTTCATCCTCACAGGGAGGGGCCTTCGTCAGGGGCACATGCATTAAGAAAATAGATGCGGGCCTGTATCTAAGATGTAATAAAGATTTGTTCTATCTTTCTATCTTCTGGTTTGCCTGACACACACAGGTCAACCATAAAGTAACTGAGATTATATTTCATTCTTGTTTTCTCTCAGGAATCAGACAACTATGGCTGATTTCAAACTACAATGTGAACTGGGTGCTGGTGCTTTTGGCCAGGTGAGTTACTGGCCCCCTAGATATGGGGTGGGGGGTTATTGGAACAAAGGCATAATAATGGGGGTCTCTCTCTTATTTCAGGTATATCGGGCACAACACAGAGAAACCAGGAGAATTGTAGCCATCAAGACTCAACCAAAGGCTGCAGTCAAAACTATATTTAAATATAGAAGGTCAGTTAAATGGGGAAACCGCAAACAATAAGTATTTGTGTGTATAGTCTGGAACATTCCTACAGGCAGATGTTTTATATCTGTTCCAGAAGATATACAGATTCCATTATTGATATAACATTCTCTCATAAAGTGCCATTGGCTTATTTTTAACAGATTTATTTAAACTTAAATTGTAAATCTGCCACCCTGAGGTGATTTTCATAATCACAATTTATCCTTTTACTTGTTGAGATGTATCATAAAAAAACAACACTTTGCATAGAAAACCATTCTTTCTAACGACTGCCATGACGCAGTTGAGTCAGTAGGGATCTGATGTTCAGAACTGATGATTGTTTATAAATACACAAGGAAAAAAACCACAATTGTATTAAAAAAAATCCACTGATTGATAAGTTGTTGGGATATTGATAGTTATGCCCCTAATTAATTATTACTATAGGGATTTAGTAGGATTGGCTAATTATAAATATGCAACAAGTACCTCCCATTGGTCAAAGTGAAATGATTTCACCCTAAACCTTAGAACCAACCAAAGGGCCTGATTAGTGTATTTGGGCACAGGGTGGGTGATGGTGCCACTATATTCTGTGCTTGCACTTGTATACGTGTTATAGTGCCATTAGTATAAATGGGCGTTACATTCACTACATTCATGGTGCAGATGTCCCACCTATGTCATTTTCTTCTATAAACGTTTCATGGCTTTATTTTGCAGCATTCTTCTGGAGCAGCGCATCCTTCTTATGGCAAAGCAAAAGCAGAATCCTTTTGTTGTCGGTTTATTCTCCTCCTTCATAACCAGACAACATATCTGCTTCGCTATGGATTACGCTGAGGGAGGGGACTTGGAGTCCCAACTGAAACAAGGTGCCATATCGCTGGAGAGAACTACGTAAGTACTACTGGGCTTTTATAGAGGGTCACACAAGTGATAGCCTTATAGTAGCCATAACACTGCACATAAATAGTATTGTAATTACTGTCCAATCAATACAGTGAACATGGGCGGTTGCTTCTTTCCCTTTATCAAGCGAGGGCATATAGGAACATGTTATTGCCATGGTTGTGCTTTCATTACCATGAAACAAAGCAAAGGCTTAGTGAGGGCCTAGGCCCAACAATTGCTACCGGTTTTTACCCGTATAGATAAATCAATATTGCATTCATAAAAAGGTGACTTTTCTCTTTTTGACCCTTGTAGGTTCTTCTCCTCCTGCATTGTCCTCGGGCTGAAGTTCCTACATGAAAACAAGATTGTTCATAGGTAAGTGGAGCATTTCCTTTAGTCCTAGAAATGTCTGATATGGTAATTGGGCCGGCTAACAGTGTCTGTTCTCTCAATACAGAGATTTAAAGCCAGAAAACATCCTTCTGGATGGCCGAGGATATGCCAAAATAGCAGACTTTGGTCTTAGCATAGAAGGTAAGATGGCTGCGTACAATGACATTGGACATACGGGTTCATATTAGAACTTTATGTTCATACTTAATAGAGTTCATTATATTGTAGGCACTTTCTCAGGGTCCGCAGCATAGTGGCCCCACTAGATGGATAATGCAGGAGTATATTATCCAGCATTATTAGTATTGTTACAGTCATGTTTAAAGCCCCATAAAGACTCCAGTCACCATGCAGATACAAATTCACTAATGAGAGCCTGCCCTCAGATTCTTTGTTTCACGCCAACATGGCGGTGACGTTCCTCATTTTTTATAAAACCAATAGTTCAGGTTTCAAGTTAATCTTTATATTAGATAAATGATCTCAACAAATCTACTAATGAAATGTTTCTGTTTGTATTCAAGGAATTGGCTACAGGGACGAGATCTGGGGCAACTGTGGAACTGTACCATATAAGGCTCCAGAAATTTTCACTGAGTTAAACTACACCAGATCGGTGGACTGGTGGGCTCTTGGAGTGATCCTGTACAGAATGGCTATTGGCGAGGTAAGTGCCCATTTATTAACTGAATCAGGGAATCACTGCTTGGCCTGAACATAATAGGAGCTCAGTTACTGCAACATTTTTTTACATTTATTACATTTAGCGTCCAACCTGGATGAAAGGTGGACTTATCTGTATAAGCCCCATTATAGTATCCCCTCTGTGTAGCTGAACCCCATCCACTCCCAGTACAGGTATGGGATCCCTTATCCGAAAACCTGTTATCGAGAAAGCTCCGAATTACAGAATGCCCGGCTCCCATAGACTCCATTATAATCAAATAATTCAGAATTTTAAAACTGATTTCCTTTTTCTCTGTAATAATAAAACAGTACCTGTACTTGATCCCAACTAAGATATCATTACCCCTTATTGGGGGCAGAACAGCCCTATTGGGTTTATTTCATGGTTAAATGATTCCCTTTTCTCTTTAATAATAAAACAGTACCTGTACTTGATCCCAACTAAGATATAATTACCCCTTATTAGGGCAGAACAGCCCTATTGGGTTTATTTAATGGTTAAATGATTCCCTTTTCTCTTTAATAATAAAACAGTACCTGTACTTGATCCCAACTAAGATATAATTACCCCTTATTAGGGCAGAACAGCCCTATTGGGTTTATTTAATGGTTAAATGATTCCCCTTTTCTCTTTAATAGTAAAACAGTACCTGTACTTGATCCCAACTAAGATATAATTACCCCTTATTGGGGGCAGAACAGCCCTATTGGGTTTATTTCATGGTTAAATGATTCCCTTTTCTCTGTAATAATAAAACAGTACCTGTACTTGATCCCAACTAAGATATAATTACCCCTAATTGGGGCAGAACAGCCTTATTGGGTTTATTTAATGGTTAAATGATTCCCTTTTCTCTGTAATAATAAAACAGTACCTGTACTTGATCCCAACTAAGATATAATTACCCCTTATTGGGGGCAGAACAGCCCTATTGGGTTTATTTCATGGTTAAATGATTCCCTTTTCTCTATAATAATAAAACAGTACCTGTACTTGATCCCAACTAAGATAGAATTATCCCTTATTGGGGGCAGAACAGCCCTATTGGGTTTATTTCATGGTTAAATGATTCCCTTTTCTCTATAATAATAAAACAGTACATGTACTTGATCCCAACTAAGATATAATTACCCCTTATTGGGGACAGAACAGCCCTATTGGGTTTATTTAATGGTTAAATGATTCCTTTTTCTCTGTAATAATAAAACAGTACCTGTACTTGATCCCAACTAAAATATAAATAATCCTTATTTGATGCAAAACAATCCCATAGGGTTTAATTAATGTTTTATTGATTCTTTAGTAGACTTGAGGTATAGAAATCCAAATTACAGAATGACCCCTTATCCGGAATACCCTTGGTCCCAAGCATTCTGGATAACGGGTCCTATTCCTGTACTTAAGTCTAACCATTTACATTGCTCATCATGTTGGGGTTGGGTTTAATGGTGACTGAGCCTACAGCTTCATGTATTAAGTGCAGCATTACAGGACCGTACCCCATTACTGATATTGTTGCCATTTTTTTGTTTCATGCTTTTAAACCAAATATTTTTTTCTGTTTGTAGTTTCCTTTCGACGAAACAGACAAGCAGCTCCTGACGGCCCAAATTATACATACAGAGCCGAAAATTCCTCCAGATCTGCTTTTAAGTGTCAAGGACACATTACAAGGGGTAAGTACCTGTTGGGATTTTGCAGCCTGCTGTTTGAATGTTTAATCCAGGGACAGGGTCGGACTGGGGGGTGCAGGGCCCACCGGGGCTACCACGTCCCCCACAGGGGCCCCTGCCGTTCACCTTTAACCCCCCTTCCCCCGCAGGGGCCCCCTGTCCGACGTCCTCCCCTGAACGCGCACATGTAAAACGCGTCAGGGGAGGACATCGGAGGTCAGATGAAGCGGCAATAGGGTCGGGCCTGGATCACTGGGGCCCACCGGGTATTTTCCCGGTGTCCTGGTAGCCCAGTCCAACCGTGTCCAGGGATCATTTACTGCCCCCTAATGTTAATGTAATCTTGCTCACATTGGCACTTCCATTTATAAACTTTGGGGCGTTATTTTTTACTGCGCACTCCAAAAATGCCAAATGTTTCTCATTGAGCAATTTCTTTTTGTACAATTTTTTCTCCCACACTGCCTATACGGTACCGGTTTCTGGCACACCCGCCTGCCTACATGAGTTTGCTTTATGCTCCTCAATATGATACATTTTTCTCTTTGCAGCTGCTGAAAAAAGATGCCAAACTTCGCCTCGGGTCACATAAAACAGACGCTAAAGAAGTCATGGAAAGCTCTTTATTCAGGGTATGTGAATATTTTACTCCTCCTAAGTGGCAGCCATTAACAGGGGGGTCTTTTTAGATCCACGAGTTCTATTCCCTGTGTGAGCTCTTGCGCACTTTCACAGGGCAGATACAGTATCACTTGGAATTGGATAGAATTTGTATATGTTAAATAACAGATAAATAGAACGAAATAGTGCTAATAAAGTATTCCTGCTGTTTTACAGGGATTTAACTGGGACGCCCTTCTGAGCCAAGAAATACAGGCGCCATTCACTCCTCAAATAAGTGTTCCAGAGCGAGTGGAGTTAGTACGCCTTCGCTTACCGGGCGCTGGTGTCCCACGACCCCACAGGACCCCATTGGAAGAGGCATTAGAACAGTTGAATTGTCCTGCTCTTCTGCCTTGAAAACCGGGTTCCTGTGAATTCTTTAGTCCAGGTAAGGAGTTTGCCTTTATAAAAATAAAAAGAAAAAATGGAACAAAGGGAGGGAGGGAGGGGGTGCATTATACACTTAGCATAAGGGGTCTTGGGAAACAGCTTGTTGGAGTTATCTTGGTGTCCTGCGGAGGTTGTATTTTCTCTTTAACTCTCCTCTCCCTCCTAATTCAGAGATCCCCAGCTGACTAACGATGACCCGATCTTCTCGGAGGAAGAAGACACGTTCAAAGCCAAATGTCTTCATTTCTATGAAGATGATTATATTTTTATATAAATGTTTATATTTATTTATTTTTTTACTATTTTGTAAAAAAATTTGTAAAAAAATTGAATTCTATTTTTCTATATAATTTGTAAAAAATTGAATTCTATTTTTCTATATAATTTGTAAAAAAATTTAATTCTATTTTTCTATATAATTTGTAAAAAATTTAATTCTATTTTTCTATATAATTTGTAAAAAAATTTAATTCTATTTTTCTATATAATTTGTAAAAAATTTAATTCTATTTTTGTATATAATTTGTAAAAAAATTTAATTCTATTTTTCTATATAATTTGTAAAAAATGTAATTCTATTTTTGTATATAATTTGTAAAAAAATGTAATTCTATTTTTCTATAAAACTTTTTAAAATAATATAATTCTATTTTTTTATATAATTTGGAAATAATTCTATTTTTCTAATAAAAATTTGAAATAATATAATTGATTCTATTTTTCCATATAATTTATAAAAAATTTAATTCTATTTTTCTATAAAAAAAAGTAACGGCGACGAAAAAAATTGCAAAAAATACGAAAAAATCGCAAAATGTTCGTTTTCTAATCGGAATTTTTCCAATTCGGAATCGGATTCATGGGTTAGTAAATGTGCCCCATAGTGTTTCGGTTAAAAAACTGAATTGAGTATGTTGCCACCCTCAAGCCCTAACTGGACAAAGTTACCAGGGTTTATGGCCAATATGCTATATCAAATTTCACGGGAGCACTTACCGGACAGTCAGTGTGTGCTCAACGTCCATGCCGGAACCCAGACGGCCAAATTTCCAAGCAGCAAAAAGGTTTGTACGGAGCAAACAAACACTGCTGTTTTAAAAATGTTTCACTTTATTCCAGTCTCTTTAAAAACATATTGTACACAAATTGAGACCACACGCTTGACGCGTTTCGTGGTATCCCAACCACTTCCTCAAAAGCTATATAGCTTTTGAGGAAGTGGTTGGGATACCACGAAACGCGTCAAGCGTGTGGTCTCAATTTGTGTACAATATGTTTTTAAAGAGACTGGAATAAAGTGAAACATTTTTAAAACAGCAGTGTTTGTTTGCTCCGTACAAACCTTTTTGCTTTATGGCCAATATGGCTTTGTCCAGTAGAGCCGGAATAGTGGATCTCACAGCATTCAGAGCACCTACAAGTGACTGTATTCTGTCTATGTTTATCGTCTTAGTCTTTTGGGTAACAGCCCATGTATGGGGATTACATACCTGAGACAAAACCCACTGACCCCATTAGTCGTCCTTTTTCCCCTATTTCAAAAGTAGTGATGGGCGAAATGTTTCGCCAGGCATGGATTCATGGCGAATTTCCACATTTCTACGTGCAAGCAACGAATCCAAACCCGCACTCCCTCAGCCCTCCAACGAAAATTCACCGCTCGGTGCACAATGCTAGAGAGGGATCGGCACCCTCCCCACAGATTCCAAACAAGCAAATAGCAACGGCACTCAAGAGCTACATACGGGCCTTGCCCTTAAAAAATCCTTTATTGCGGAAATGCAACGTTTCGAGGCTAGGACATGCTTGACAAAGGGGCTGTCCTAGCCTCGAAACGTTGCATTTCCGCAATAAAGGATTTTTTAAGGGCAAGGCCCGTATGTAGCTCTTGAGTGCCGTTGCTATTTGCTGGTTTGGAATTTCCACATTTCGCCATTGGCAGATTGTTTTGCGAAACAGATGAAAACATTTGCTGCAGAAAAATTCGCCACACGTCTCTATTCAAAAGAATAGTCTCGCATCAAAATAAAAAGTCGCAGGCGTCAAAGTAATAGTTTCAGGTCAAAATAAATAGTTGCGGGTGTCAAAAGAATAGTCACGCGTCAAAATAAATAGTCGCACATCAAAAGAATAGACGCAGGTGACAATTTTTTTTTGACGCGTAACTTTTTCGACGTTTTGCGAAAGATTTGCAAATTTTTCCATGAAGCGAAGCGGGACAGATTCGCTCATCAATATTCAAAAGCATTTAGAACCCTACCAAGTCTAGTGTACACGTCAGCTCTTATTATTTCCCCACCCTGAGTATCATCAGCTTCTGTACATCCTAAAGCTACAAGTCCACTTAAACTCCCCGCTCTAAAGGTGGCCATACACGTTAAGATCCGCTCGCTTGCGTATTGACGTCACACGTACCCACGGGGCGCAACCTTATAAGAGGGCCTGTCGCCACCACACAAGGAGCCGCATAAGGAGCAGGAGTCGCAGAAGAAGAAGGAGTGTCTATGGGGGCACTGTCTATGGGGGCAATTAGGGCACTGTCTATGGGGGCGCTGTGTATGGGGGGTACTGTCTATGGGGGCACTTTCTATTGGGGTATTGTTTATGGGGGTACTGTGTATGGGGGCTACTGTCTATGGGGCAATTGGGGGCACTGTCTATGGGGTCAATTGGGGGTGCTTTCTATGGGGGATACTGTATATGGGGGCACTTTCTATGGGGCCATTGGGGGCACTGTCTATGGCAGGGGTGTGCAAACTTTTTAGCTCAGGGGCCACATTAACTAACATACGGCCGGGACAGCGTTACGCCCGGGGCTGCCATCAAAAATTATGGGGCCTCTCAGCTCCTCCCCAGCGACCTGCTGCTTCCTCTGTCCCGTCCTTCTGTTCCCAGGCTCCCCAGTGCATTCTTTTATATGGTTGCGCCCCGTGCGTGCTGACGCTGTGCGCACGCACGGGGCGCAACCAATCAGAGCCCATCATTCTTTTAAGGTGGCCTGAGACGGCGGGCCGGATTAAAAGGGCTGACGGGCCGGATGTGGCCCGCGGGCCGTAGTTTGCCCACCCCTGGTCTATGGGGTCAATTGGGGATGCTTTCTATGGGGGGGTACTGTCTATGGGGGCACTTTCTATGGGGGGTACTGTCTATGGGAGGAAATTGGGGGCACTTTCTATGGGGGGCAGTGTGTATGGGGGATACTGTCTATGGGGGCACTGTGAATGGGGGGTACTGTCTATTTGGCCATTTGGGGCACTGTGTATGGGGGGCCAAACTGGTACATAGTTATAACCGACTGCCTTCTCTCTATATTTGTATTTTATATGTAGTAGTTGCTATAGTGTTTTCCTTAGGTAGTACAGTATGAGGGTATAGCACATTTTGCATCTGATCCCACCATTTCAACTATATAAAAGGAGTATTTTTTGAAAAAAAAAATGGGGTGTGGTAATTGGGGCATGGGCACAACAGTTGGCGTGGTCAAAAATGTTGCCGCGCTGCACGCGCCAAATCTTTTTGTCCTTCTTTTAATTTTTTGAATGTTTGGAGCTATGGTATATGTATTAGGGGGCCTGGTTACAGCCCGCACCGCCAGCAACTGATGTTCCTGGGTAAATTTTGCTTCGTTTAGCTGGTGTGTTATACCATCCTGTAATGATTTTATCATTGTTTTCCACTATTCTGCAGCTCCTTTGCCCAGTAAATGATTTGAGTGTTATTCCTTCTAGTTCTTGTTCTGTGAAGTGCTCATTTAGAGCTTTTTCCCACTTCTTAAAATGTGGTAGGCTTGGAGAGGAGAGGGGTTGCTTGTGATGTGAAAAATGTGTAGTATTGTACCCTGTTGCCAGTTAGTAAAATAGCCTTTTTGTAGTCCAGGCAGGAAAGCAAGATTGTTAGTTAGGGGAGTCAGTAGTGAGGGTTCTGCCATTAGTTTGGATTTATACTTTAGTGAGTCCCGTGTGTTGGTAACCCCAGACCACCTTCTGTTTTGGAGCAGCGGAGAATGGTTTGATGCGTGACTGTTCATTGTTCCATACAAACTTGCCAGTTGTTCAGCATGGGGAAGACGTCTGGAGGTGGATTTAGTGGGATAGTTTGAAAGATAAATTAGCCTTGGCAAAATATTCATTTTGAGAGTATTGACTCTGCCAAACCATGATAAGGGCATTTTAGTCCAAACATTAATATTGGTTCTAATTTCCTTAATGATAGCATGGTAATTGATAGAAGTCCAGTCCTTATAACTGGCCGTCAATAGAATACCTAGGTAAGTTTATTTACAGTCCAGGGGGGAAGAAATTTGTCTTTTAAGGCTAGCACAGTAGGGTGAGGGAGGCTAATGTTGGGTGCACTTCATTTGTAATTTATTTTAAAACCCCTTAGTAGGCTATAACGGTCTATTTCTCGTATGGCTGGGTAACGTGGTGGTAGGTTGAGTAAGAATAAAGAGCGGATCGTCAGCATAGGCACAAATTTTGCAATGGGAAGTTCCTGCCTTGATGCCCTGAATGTTTGGATTGTTTCGGATAGTTGAGAGAAGGGGTTCTAATGCCCCTACTGGGGCATGATCTGGCCATGTAATGGAGCCTATTGTTTCCTTTTGGGTACTATCTAGTGCTTTGTGAGATAAATATATAGTCGATTCTGTTATATGTGTCATGGCTATGTGAATAGAAGGAGCCATTTTTATCTTGGGGATGGAGAGTTCTCCGGCTATCTAGTAGTTGAAGCCAACGTAGTTCTTGTTTAAGCCTTATAATTTGTTTAAATGGGAGGGATGATGTTCCAGAGGAGCAGTCTAGTTTGGGTTCTAGTGGGGTGTTGAAATGCCCCCCTACTATTACCATCCCTTCCGCAAACAGGAGCAGCAAATCATGGATCTTATTCATGATATCAGTCTGCTCTGTGTCAGGTAGGTAGATTGAGGCAAATGTGTACGTAAGGGAGTTCAGTTTCCCTTTGAGAAATGTGTCGTTTCCCTGAGGGTCCATTTTGGCAGCTCTAATCTCTAATTGTAGGTTATTAGTGGGGACAATGGCTGTGCCTCTGACTTTTGTAGATTGTGGGGGGCTGTGTATGATCGTGGAATCATATTTGTCATAGCATTTCGGTATCTGATTGGTCTTGTAATGTGTCTCCTGGATCAGCGCAACCTGTATCTTTTTAGCTTTGAATTCTTGCAACAAGGCTGTCCTTTCCCAAGGTGAGTTCCATCCATTTGCATTGATCGTGTAGTTGTGGGTGAGAGTTTGGGTTTGGGATAAGGCATTATAGATTGTTCCTTCCACCTGGGGGGAGATATAAGAAGGTCAGGAGAGAAGGGGGGAAAGGAAAAATGGGATATGTACTTTGGGTGGAGAGGGAGTAAGAAATATAATAACTGGGGGGAAATGAAAACCACTAGAGAAACTGGTATGAGCCGTTTAATCTACACTCGTGGTATAGGGGTAAACTCCTTTGGGGGGGTTGAGGAAAGTTGGGGATATCTGATATTTTTCTTTTCTCCGTGTTACTGACCTAATGGAGGTATATGGAGTTGAGATCTGGACAGTCCTGTCAGGTTATCTGGGGTTGGGGAACATCTGCAGGGGGAAACCATGTCTATTTGTCCGCTGTCTGAGAAGCTCAATCAGAGAGAGTCAGAACATCAAATTCCAAAAATGATTAACATTAAATTATTCAAGATTTTCAAAATAGGTGTATTCAGTTAAACATACACATATTATACTGTATCCTGTGTTTATGGTTCAGCGCAGGAAGCAAAGTAGGTTGAGGGGCCAGTTTAAGAAAGTACCGTATATACTTGAGTATAAGCCGATCCGAATATAAGCCGCGGTACCTAATTTTACCTAAGAAAACTGGAAAAACGTATTGACTCGAGTATAAGCCCCTCAATGGTGCAGCATGAAAAGCATCCATATACCTGTATACAAAATCTTTAATCCCATAAGTAAATATGGCATTTCTGTATTCTTTAAAAATACCAAATTGCACCAAATTGCAAGCAGCAGATAAAATAGAATTGCTCTTCACTGCATGGAGGTTGGAGGTCCGTAATTCATAGGACTACTAATTTTTAAAGAAAAGCTCCATTTATTCAGGCTATGGATTTTCCAGCAAACAGCGCTCAACTACTGTATTGCATGTAGTTTGCGTGCAATTACCGTATATACCTGAGTATAGGCCGATGGTTACTTTTAAAGCACATTTTTAGGGCTGAAAAATTCGGCTTATACGCGAGTATATACGGTATATAGAGGAGGGAGGGAAGGAAGGAAGGGGGGAGAAAGTTAGGTATGAGCTTCCTATAAGGTTTGGGAACCTTCAGTATAAGGAGGAATAGGATAACTATATACATTTCCATACTGGGGGCAGATACACACCCTGGGATTTCCAGATTATTTTATCATGAGCGATGGGAAATGTCCCATTCCGTTATGAGACTTAGCTATATTTAGGTAGGAAGCAGGCAAGTCGTATGGGTTATACTCTCGGCTGTGTTTAAAGGTTTCCCGAGTGTCGCTTGTCTCGGGGAACACTGGGCGAGAGAGCTGGGGATTGGGTGTCGCTTCCCCCACTGTCTGGATGGAGTCGCATCTCTCCTGGGAAGCGGGGTGGGGGGGTACCTCGGGCGGTTGGGTCGGGAGACCTTCTTCCGGTGCCCCTAGAATATAGTTGGGCCATTCTGTGATGCCTGGAACAGGTATGTCCAGTTGTTGGCAGAATTGTGCTGTTGCCATGGGATACCGTGGGGCAAAAGCCTTACCGCCTTTATGTGCTAGTAGTGCAAAACTCCATTTATATGATATGCTGCACTCCCCCAGTTCTCCTAACGTGTCTCTCACACTCACTTACTCTTGTTTTAGTGCCACAGTCTCTGTGTATATTGTATGATTAAGGTCAGTGCCCAAAGTCTGCAAATGGGATTTGCGCGGCATTAGTGACAGTATATTAAACATATCTTCCAGGTTTGCGCTTCCCCCCGAGGCTGTGCCTGAGACCGCTTGTGGCTCTGGGCTAATGTCAGGCCCAACGGACCACGAGGCTCCTCCACCATGTTGTCTCCGTCCGGCGGTTCTGGTGTCTCTTGTGAGCGGGGAAAGAACTGTTTCATGCCGCCCGGAAGAGGTAAGTCCTTATGCCCGGAGTAGTTGGCAGATGAAATGTGCTTGTTGTGCTTCCCCATCTTGCCAGGAATCCCACAATCTGCTTTTTATCTGTAACACGAAGCTCAGTACAAGTACGTCCCACTTCCGCGCCATGCAGCCACTCCCCCTGATTGGCTCCTTTTTTTTTGCTGCTTCTCCAGTAAAATTGACCAATCAAGGATCAGGTGTGGGCAGGGCTGGGAAGATATTACAAACTGAAGGCAGTGCAGAAATGGAGACAGATATGAAGGATCTGCAGCTGTAACCTTTACCTAAGAACCAACTGTGAACTTTTTATCCCACTCCCACAGGTACTATACTGTATCCTCCCACTCCCACAGGTACTATACTGTATCCTCCCACACCCACAGGTACTATACTGTATCCCCCACTCCCACAGGTACTATACTGTATCCTCCCACGGGTACTATACTGTATCCTCCCACTCCCACAGGTACTATACTGTATCCTCCCACTCCCACAGGTACTATACTGCATCCTCCCACTCCCACAGGTACTATACTGTATCCTCCCACTCCCACAGGTACTATACTGTATCCTTCCACTCCCACAGGTACTATACTGTATTCCCCACTCCCACAGGTACTATACTGTATCCTCCCACACCCACAGGTACTATACTGTATCCTCCCACTCCCACAGGTACTATAATGTATCCTCATCCCACTCCCACAGGTACTATACTGTATCATCATGCCACTCCCACAGGTACTATACTGTATCCTCCCACTCCCACAGGTACTATAATGTATCCTCATCCCACTCCCACAGGTACTATACTTTATCATCATGCCACTCCCACAGGTACTATACTGTATCCTCCCACTCCCACAGGTACTATACTGTATTCCCCACTCCCACAGGTACTATACTGTATCCTCCCACACCCACAGGTACTATAATGTATCCTCATCCCACTCCCACAGGTACTATACTGTATCATCATGCCACTCCCACAGGTACTATACTGTATACTCCCACAGGTACTATATTTTTTCCTCCCACTCCGACAGGTTCTATACTGTATCCTTCCACACCCACAGGTACTATACTGTATCATCATGCCACTCCCACTGGTACTATACTGTATACTCCCACAGGTACTATATTTTTTCCTCCCACAGGTACTATACTTTAATCCTCCCACTCCCACAGGTACTATACTGTATCCCCCACTCCCACAGGTACTATACTGTATCCTCCCACAGCCACAGGTACTATACTGTATCCCCCACTCCCACAGGTACTATACTGTATCCTCCCACTCCCACAGGTACTTTACTGTATCCTCCCACTCCCACAGGTACTATACTGTATCCTCCCACTCCCACACACTGCGCCTCACTGTATATAATGTGCCAGGTTTGTACCTACAGACTCACTGTATATAATGTGCCGGGTTTGTACCTACAGACTCACTGTATATAATGTGCCGGGTTTGTACCTACAGACTCACTGTATATAATGTGCCGGGTTTGTACCTACAGACTCACTGTATATAATGTGCCGGGTTTGTACCCACAGACTCACTGTATATAATGTGCCGGGTTTGTACCTACAGACTCACTGTATATAATGTGCCGGGTTTGTACCTACAGACTCACTGTATATAATGTGCCGGGTTTGTACCTACAGACTCACTGTATATAATGTGCCGGGTTTGTACCCACAGACTCACTGTATATAATGTGCTGGGTTTGTACCTACAGACTCACTGTATATAATGTGCCGGGTTTGTACCTACAGACTCACTGTATAAAATTTGCCGGGTTTGTACCCACAGACTCACTGTATATAATGTGCCGGGTTTGTACCCACAGACTCACTGTATATAATGTGCCGGGTTTGTACCTACAGACTTACTGTATGTAATGTGCCGGGTTTGTACCTACAGACTCACTGTATATAATGTGCCGGGTTTGTACCTACAGACTCACTGTATATAATGTGCCGGGTTTGTACCCACAGACTCACTGTATATAATGTGCTGGGTTTGTACCTACAGACTCACTGTATATAATGTGCCGGGTTTGTACCTACAGACTCACTGTATAAAATTTGCCGGGTTTGTACCTACAGACTCACTGTATATAATGTGCCGGGTTTGTACCTACAGACTCACTGTATAAAATTTGCCGGGTTTGTACCCACAGACTCACTGTATATAATGTGCCGGGTTTGTACCCACAGACTCACTGTATATAATGTGCCGGGTTTGTACCTACAGACTTACTGTATATAATGTGCCGGGTTTGTACCTACAGACTCACTGTATATAATGTGCCGGGTTTGTACCCACAGACTCACTGTATATAATGTGCCGGGTTTGTACCCACAGACTCACTGTATATAATGTGCCGGGTTTGTACCTACAGACTCACTGTATATAATGTGCCGGGTTTGTACCTACAGACTCACTGTATATAATGTGCCTGGTGTGTCAGTACCCACTACCTATCTTGTTATAAGACAAACTAAAATAAAATGAAGCCAACTGATCCCAAACACAAATGGATAGAGAACCCCTCACAGAAGTGCATGTATCCTAAGCATTTAAGGGTGAATAAAGCACCTCCACCCGCACTTTTGCTCAGTATCCCTGGGAGTCAGTGGGAACCCCAAGAGATAGCATGGATGTTCTTTTTTACATCACCAGCAAATCCCCTAAGGCCCCCATTAGCTTTAGGCCAGTCTGTGTAGGGCCCATCTTTAGCCTTCCCAAACAACCCTCCGCCTATGACTGCCCCTCCTGCGCTTTATCTTTTGCAAAATGTGAAATTGTTATTTTGTGTTTTCCATCTGTCGACTGGGACCTTTTTCTCACATTTTTCTCATCTCACAGCCCCTCCCCCTCGCCGAGTATGAAAGTCACCGGCCGACTCGATTGGATAAACACACTAGAAGGTGGACTTACCCTTTAACAGCGATACAGCACATCCACAAGGTAAACAATTGGCCAAATTCTCCACAAAATATTCAGCAAATACTGAACCAATTGTTGAACTATAATTTTAATATTCAGGTATTTTTGTATAAAATGAACCTACAGTTTGCCCAAAACTCAAATCCTTGCCCTGATATTTATGGGATACTTTTTATTTCTAAATGACACTGTTACACAGCAAATAATTCCCTCTGCCATTTAACCTTTTTTTATTCTTGAACCAACAAATGTATTTTATACTGCCATCTAGTGGTACCAAATGAGATTACATTGAATACTGACCGGGTTGGCTGGGTATCGGGCTGAGAACCATTAATTATTGTTAAAACTTTGAGTTTAAACTAGGGATGCAGCGAATCCCAGATTCGGTTGGGGATTCTGGCCGAATCCAGCCTTTTTTTGATGGATTTGGTTTTAGCCGAATCCACGGTCCCGGCCGAACTGAATCAGAACCCTAAGTAGCATAAATTAGCATATGCTAATTAGCATTCGGAAAGGGTTAAAATTTAGGGGGGAAATTTTTAGACAGGTGCTCAGCGCGCGGCAACTCTTAACCCTTCCTAATTAGCATATGCTAATTTAGATTCTGATTCGGTTCGGGATTCGCTAGAATCCATTAGGGCGGGTTCGGCAGAACACAAAAAAGTGGGTTCGGTGCATCCGTAGTTTAAATGGACGTTGCTTTTGTTTCACTTGAAACTGGTTGAATGTTGGGATTAACTTCCCCTTTAAAATGTGTGAAATAAAAAGCAGTGAGGGGGATTAACTTCCCCTTGAAAATGTGTGAAATAAAAACCAGTGAGGGGGATTAATTTCCCCTTGAAAATGTGTGAAATAGAAACCAGTGAGGGGGATTAACTTCCCCTTGAAAATGTGTGAAATAAAAACCAGTGAGGGGGGTTAACTTCCCCTTGAAAATGTGTGAAATAAAAACCAGTGAGGGGGATTAACTTCCCCTTTAAAATGTGTGATGGACAGGCTGTCACTGACTAGTCTGCTCCTCTGTTATTCTAAGGCTTCATAGGTCTCAGTTGCCCTCGACAGATCAAACCTGACAATTTTTTTTTCTAGCAAAAAAATTAACTAAATGTTAATAAATCAAGAATTATGGGCGTTATTTTCGAAAAATCGTTGGATCCAACAGGGAAATCAAACCTGCCTGGTTGATATCTGGCCAATTGTAGGGCAGATGTTGGTTGGGTAGGCCTGTTGGGAGAGCCCATACACAGGCAGATTTGCTCTTAAATCTGCCCGTGTATGGCCGCCTTAATTTGTCTGACGGAACAACTGTGCCAAGGGCAGAATGCCACTAAATAGGGGGCAATTCCATGTAAATAACTATCACTAAACAACCTGAACAGATTGGAAAGTGATTGGGCATTGGCCAGATATCTGTCAGATGGTTTAGGGCTCCATTGTCCATTCATATCCCACTATAAGGATTATGGGCCATAAATGATTGGATTAGCCAGATTGGTCAAATTGGGCATAGATTGCTCCATGTATGTTTAGTAGTAGCAATAGCTGTCTGGTTGCCAAGAGGGGCTGGAAGATGTAACCCTAATATCTTTCTATTTAACAGCTAGTGTGAGGGGCCCCACAAAGCCTGGGCCCAAGTAAGCACCTACACGCGCACATTCCCTAAACGTAGAACTAAATCTCCCATCAGACCCACTTGCTTTGTCTTCCCTCCAGATTCTCTGTCCTTTGATTTTGTGGTTATTGTGGCTCCTGGGGGGGCAGGGAATTAAACTTTGAAATTATTTTCGTTGGTTGATCTTGTCCTGCTGTCTCTAACTTACCCTGCTGTTTCCATCTTTCCCTACTGTCTCCATCTTTCCCTACTGTCTCCATCTTGCCCTACTGTCTCCATCTTGTCCTACTGTCTCCATCTTGCTCTACTGTCTCCATCTTGCCCTACAGTCTCCATCTTGCCCTACTGTCTCCATCTTGCTCTACTGTCAACATCTTGTCCTACTGTCTCCATCTTGCCCTACAGTCTCCATCTTGCCCTACTGTCTCCATCTTGCCCTACAGTCTCCATCTTGTCCTACTGTGTCCATCTTGTCCTACTGTCTCCATCTTGCCCTACTGTCTCCATCTTGTCCTCCACTGTCTCCATCTTGTCCTCCATCTTGCCCCCTGCTGGGGCAATTAACCTCCCACCCCCCAGAAAGGTCATATCACCCCATTCCCGAATAAGCCGCACAGTTTGACACCTCATGAATGGGTCGACGACAAACAGTGGTTAATTGCCCCCTGCTGGGGCCATTAACCACCCACCCCTCAGAAAAGTCATAGCACCCCATTCCCGAATAAGCCCCCTGCTGGGGCAATTAACCGCCCACCCCTCAGAAAAGTCATAGCACCCCATTCCCGAATAAGCCGCATGGTTTGAAACCTCACTCATGGGTCTACGACAAATGGTGGTTAATTTCCCCCTGCTGGGGGCAATTAACTGCCCACCCCTCAGAAAAGTCATAGCACCCCATTCCCGAATAGGCCGCATGATCTGACACCTCACTTATAGGTCTACGACAAACGGTGGTTAATTGCCCCCTGCTGGGGGCAATTAACTGCCCACCCCTCAGAAAAGTCATAGCACCCCATTCCCGAATAAGCCGCATGGTTTTACACCTCACTAATGGGTCTACGACAAACGGTGGTTAATTGCCCCCTGTGGATGCAATTAACTGCCCACCCCTCAGAAAAGTCAAAGCACCCCATTCCCGAATGAGCTGCACAGTTTCACACTTCATTCATGGGTCTATGACAAACGGTTGTTAATTGCCCCCCTGCTGGGGCAATTAACCGCCCCCCCTCAGAAAAGTCATAGTACCCCATTCCCGATTAGGCCACATGATTTGACACCTCACTCATGGGTCTACGACAAATGGTGGTTAATTGCCACCTGCTGGGGGCAATTAACCGCCCACCCCTCAGAAAAGTCATTGCACCACCCCATTCACGAATAAGCCGCACGGTTTGACACCTCACTCATGGGTCTACGACAAACGGTGGTTAATGGCCCCCTGCTGGGGCCATTAACCACCCACCCCTCAGAAAAGTCATAGCACCCCATTCCCGAATAAGCCCCCTGCTGGGGCAATTAACTGCCCACCCCTCAGAAAAGTCATAGCATCCCATTACTGAATAAGCCGCATGGTTTGACACCTCACTCATGGGTCTACGACAAACGGTTGTTAATTGCCCCCTACTGGGGCAATTAACCGCCCCCCCCTCAGAAAAGTCATAGCAAACCATTCCCGAATAGGCTGCATGATTTGACACCTCACTCATGGGTCTACGACAAATGGTGGTTAAATGCCACCCCTCAGAAAAGTCAATTGTCTTCTGGGGCAATTAACCGCCCACCCGTCAGAAAAGTCATAGCACCCCATTCCCGAATAAGCCGCACGATTTGACACCTCACTCATGGGTCTACGACAAACGGTGGTTAATTGCCCCCCTGCTGGGGCAATTAGCCGCCCACCCCTCAGAAAAGTCATAGCACCCCTTTCTCGAATAGGCCGCATGATTTGACACCTCAATCATGGGGCTACGACAAACGGTGGTTAATTGCCCCCTGCTGGGGCAATTAACCGCCCACCCCTCAGAAAAGTCATAGCACCCCATTCCCGAATAGGCCACACAATTTGACACCTCATTCATGGGTCTACGACAAACGGTGGTTAATTGCCCCCTTCAGGGGCAATTAACTGCCCACCCCTCAGAAAAGTCATAGCACCCCATTCCCGAATAAGCCGCATGGTTTTACACCTCATTCATGGGTCTACAACAAACGGTGGTTAATTGCCCCCTGCTGGTTACGCGCCGAACTTTTGCCCTGCTGGGGCAATTAACCGGCCACCCCTCAGAAAAGTCATAGTACCCCAATTCCGAATAAGCCGCACGGTTTGACACCTCATTCATGGGTCTACGACAAACAATGGTTAATTGCCCCTGCTGGGGCAATTAACCGCCCACCCCTCAAAGCAAAGCACCCCATTCCCGAATAAGCCGCATTGTTTGACACCTCATTCATGGGTCTACGACAAACGATGGTTTATTGCCCCTGCTGGGGCAATAAACTGCCCACCCCTCAGAAAAGTCATAACACCCCATTCCAGAATAAGCCGCACGGTTTGACACCTCATTCATGGGTCTACGACAAACGGCGGTTAATTGCCCCCTGCTAGGGCAATTAATCTCCCACCCCTCGGAAAAGTCATAGCACCCCATTCCCGAATAAGCCGCACGGTTTGACACCTCATTCATGGGTCTACGACAAACGGTAGTTAATTGCCCCTGCTGGAGCAATTAATCTCCCACCCCTCAGAAAAGTCATAGTTCCCCATTCCCGAATAAGCCGCACGGTTTGACACCTCATTCATGGGTCTACGACAAACGGTGGTTAATTGCCCCTGCTGGGGCAATTAACCGCCCACCCCTCAAAAAAGTCATAGCACCCCATTCCCGAATAAGCCGCACGGTTTGACACCTTATTCATGGGTCTACGACAAACGGTGGTTTATTGCCCCTCCTGGGGCAATTAATATCCCACCCCTCAGAAAAGTCATAGCACCCCATTCCCGAATAAGCCGCACGGTTTGACACCTCATTCATGGGTCTACGACAAACGGTGGTTAATTGCCCCTGCTGGGGCAATTAACCGCCCACCCCTCAGAAAAGTCATAGCGCCCCATTCCCTAATAAGCCGCATGGTTTGACACCTCATTCATGGGTCTACGACAAACGGTGATTAATTGCCCCCTGCTGGGCAATTAATCTCCCACCCCTCAGAAAAGTCATAGCACCCCATTCCCGAATAAACCGCATGGTTTGACACCTCATTCATGGGTCTACAACAAACGGTGGTGGGGGTGCTGGGGCAATTAACCGGCCACCCCTCAGAAAAGTCATAGTACCCCAATTCCGAATAAGCCGCACGGTTTGACACCTCATTCATGGGTCTACGACAAACAATGGTTAATTGCCCCTGCTGGGGCAATTAACCGCCCACCCCTCAAAGCAAAGCACCCCATTCCCGAATAAGCCGCATTGTTTGACACCTCATTCATGGGTCTACGACAAACGATGGTTTATTGCCCCTGCTGGGGCAATAAACTGCCCACCCCTCAGAAAAGTCATAACACCCCATTCCAGAATAAGCCGCACGGTTTGACACCTCATTCATGGGTCTACGACAAACGGCGGTTAATTGCCCCCTGCTAGGGCAATTAATCTCCCACCCCTCGGAAAAGTCATAGCACCCCATTCCCGAATAAGCCGCACGGTTTGACACCTCATTCATGGGTCTACGACAAACGGTGGTTTATTGCCCCTCCTGGGGCAATTAATATCCCACCCCTCAGAAAAGTCATAGCACCCCATTCCCGAATAAGCCGCACGGTTTGACACCTCATTCATGGGTCTACGACAAACGGTGGTTAATTGCCCCTGCTGGGGCAATTAACCGCCCACCCCTCAGAAAAGTCATAGCGCCCCATTCCCTAATAAGCCGCATGGTTTGACACCTCATTCATGGGTCTACGACAAACGGTGATTAATTGCCCCCTGCTGGGCAATTAATCTCCCACCCCTCAGAAAAGTCATAGCACCCCATTCCCGAATAAACCGCATGGTTTGACACCTCATTCATGGGTCTACAACAAACGGTGGTGGGGGCAATTAACCGCCCACCCCTCAGAAAAGTCATAGCACCCTATTCCCTACTAAGCCGCACGGTTTGACACCTCATTCATGGGTCTACGACAAAAGGTGGTTAATTGCCCCTGCTGGGGCAATTAACAGCCCACCCCTCAGAAAAGTCATAGCACCCCATTCCTGAATAAGCCACGCGGTTTGACACCTCATTCATGGGTCTACGACAAACGGTGGTTAATTGCCCCCTACTGGGGCAATTAACTGCCCACCTCTCAGAAAAGTCATAGTTATTCCCGAATAAGCCACATGGTTTGAAACCTCATTCATGGGTCTACGACAAACTAGTTATTCGCCAAAATCCCCATTATAAGTCAATGGGGCAAATTTGGGGACCTGTCTTGCCCCAGGGTAAAACTTATACCCTTGTGTGGGGTATCTTCTGACACAGGTTGCAAACCTCTTCAAATGTGGTAAATTTCACGTTTCTAAAAATATCCCTCTTTGCGCTACAATCCGTCAAAGTTTGCCTCCATGTTAAGTCAATGGGATTTCTGGCCCGGTTAATTGCCCCCTGCGGGGGCAACTAACCGCCCACCCTTCAGATCAGCCATTGCACCCCATTCCCGAATAAGCCGCACGGTTTGACACCTCATTCATGGGTCTACGACAAACTAGTTATTTGCCAAATCCCCATTATAAGTCAATGGGGCAAATTTGGGGACCTCTCTTGCCCCGGGGGTAAAACTTATACCCTTGGGTATCTTCTGACACAGGTTGCAAACCTCTTCAAATGTGGTAAATTTCACGTTTCTAATCATGGGTGTACGACAAACGGTGCGGGACTAGTTACGCGCCGAACTTTTGTACGGAAGAATAAGAAGAAGAAGAAGAAAAATAAGCCTGTGAGATAACAATAGGGATGCTTTGCTTCACAAGCCCCACTAATAACTTGCTGTAACCATACCCGGAGCACTTTTTTTTTTTTTACAGATATTTGCACTTTTAAACTGCTATTAACAGGCAACCAGCAATTCAGCAACCCTAGGGTTAACTGACCACAACTTTTTTTGAAGTCACCACAATTTATTTGACTGCGACTTTTTTGACACAACTGCAATTTTTTTTTTATTTCACTGACTTTTTAAAATGCCTGTGGGACTCAGTCCCTATCTGTATGAATACGAGCTGAGCAGCAGAACAATACGCCCTGTAATAACCTTTCAGGCTGCATCATAACAAACAAACAGAACATTGTGATGTCACAATGGGCAGCGAAGTTTGTGCAGCTTCCCTGCCAAGCGAGTGTCAGAGCTGAGCTGGTTGGGTTGCAGGGCAGATCCCCTGGGAGCTGCTCTGTCCTAATCAGCTGTTTTTGCCTCCTTAAAGCCACTTTAACACCTTTAGGCTTTAAGCCTTTACCATCGAATTGCTTCGGCGCATCCTCGCTCGGCTCCATATCTGTAAGTCAGCCAATTGGTTTTATCATTCAGATATATAGAGGGAATAGGGTGTGAGCCTGGGGCTGTAGGCCTGGAATGGGCCGTCTGTGTAACTATAGAGATTACAACGTGTCAAACACGCGACTGTGACTTTTTTCTTGATGCAACGGCGATTTATTTGACAAGACTGTGACTATTTTGATAGGAACTTTTATATATATATATAATATAGTAATAGGTTTTACAGTGCCACAAAGTAGTGTAGGAGTTTATAGTCTGTAGGATAAATCAGAGGCATAAGTGTATAAGTATAAAATTTAGTACAGGTATAGGATCCCTTATAGAGAAACCTGTTATCCAGAAAGTAAGATATAATTACCCCTTATTGGGGGCAGAACAGCCCTATTGGGTTTATTTCATGGTTAAATGATTCCCTTTTCTCTGTAATAATAAAACAGTACCTGTACTTGATCCCAACTAAGATATAAATACCCCTTATTGGGGGCAGAACAGCCCTATTGGGTTTATTTCATGGTTAAATGATTCCCTTTTCTCTGTAATAATAAAACAGTACCTGTACTTGATCCCAACTAAGATATAATTACCCCTTATTGGGGGCAGAACAGCCCTATTGGGTTTATTTCATGGTTAAATGATTCCCTTTTCTCTGTAATAATAAAACAGTACCTGTACTTGATCCCAACTAAGATATAATTACCCCTTATTGGGGCAGAACAGCCCTATTGGGTTTATTTAATGGTTAAATGATTCCCTTTTCTCTGTAATAATAAAACAGTACCTGTACTTGATCCCAACTAAGATATAATTACCCCTTATTGGGGCAGAACAGCCCTATTGGGTTTATTTCATGGTTAAATGATTCCCTTTTCTCTGTAATAATAAAACAGTACCTGTACTTGATCCCAACTAAGATATAATTACCCCTTATTGGGGGCAGAACAGCCCTATTGGGTTTATTTATTGGTTAAATGATTCCCTTTTCTCTGTAATAATAAAACAGTACCTGTACTTGATCCCAACTAAGATATAATTACCCCTTATTGGGGCAGAACAGCCCTATTGGGTTTATTTAATGGTTAAATGATTCCCTTTTCTCTGTAATAATAAAACAGTACCTGTACTTGATCCCAACTAAGATATAATTACCCCTTATTGGGGCAGAACAGCCCTATTGGGTTTATTTAATGGTTAAATGATTCCCTTTTCTCTGTAATAATAAAACAGTACCTGTACTTGATCCCAACTAAGATATAATTACCCCTTATTGGGGCAGAACAGCCCTATTGGGTTTATTTAATGGTTAAATGATTCCCTTTTCTCTGTAATAATAAAACAGTACCTGTACTTGATCCCAACTAAGATATTATTACCTCCTATTGGGTTTATTTCATGTTTTAATGATTTTTTTAGCAGACTTAAGGTATGGAGATCCAAATCCAAAACCTCAGGCCCTAAGCATTCTGGATAACAGGTCCCATGCCTGTATGTTCTTGTATTTAGATTGAAAGCTCCATGGGGCAGGCACTGATAGGAATGATGCACTGACAATTAAAAATAAACACACAATTGCATAGAATTAACAATAATCTCTGGTTCCTTTCTATTTTAGCATAAACTCAAATTAAATCTCTATTTTCTGTTACAGGAGCTGCAGCATGGGTGACCGAATGCGAAAAATATTTACCAACTTTTTTAAACTTAAAAATAAGGTAAGGCCCCAATGTCTTCCTCTGGTATTGACTTTAGTGGGATGGACCAGGACTTACTGGGATGAGTTGGGAAGGACTGGGACTCACTGGGATGAGTTGGGAAGGACTGGGACTGACTGGGATGAGTTGGGAAGGACTGGGACTGACTGGGAGGAGCTGCTCATGTATATTGGACACTGTTAGGGGGGTGCATTATTTATCATTATATTATTATAACATATGGGTTTCAATGAGTCCTGTGCCTGTGTCACAAGTAGGGTTGTCACCTCACCCCTTATAAAATACCAGTCACATATTGATACGACATCATGCATGGCTAATTAGCAATTCATTTAGATGCATGCTGCAGACTGAACTGATTTATATGTAGCCATGCAGCATGTATCTAACTTAATTGCTTATTAGGCATGCAGGATGTGGGTTCAATATGTGACTGATATTAAAGGGTTAAGGTGACAACCCTAGCCATAAGTGACATCAACAAGCAATAATTATACCCGCTGACATCACTGAGCTCTGTTTTTAAGGCTATATGTGTATTTATCTATATATTTATATTTGGAGGTTTTATTTTTTTAATGGTGTTTGTGAAAATCTTTCCCCCCCACAGGAACCTAAAAGCAGAAGTGTCTTTTCTATTCCTCTGCAAAAGACAGAGACAGACATCTCATCTGCTTCGAACCTGAAAGCTGAAAAACCTGCAGGTATTTGAATTTGAGGGATCGGCTGCGTTACTTTGTTGTTTTGTCCTTAGTCACAGCTCACAGGGTTAACGAAACACACAGCCTTCTTATATGCACAAGTAATATGGAACCCAAGGTTATATTATAGCAATGGGGAACAAGTTGGTAGAACTGAAGGGGGTGCTTATGGGGGATCATGTAACAGCATTCAGTCATTTACCAATTTGGCAAATATCCCTAAAACCTAGAGACCAACCTCTACTTGTACTAAAGCAGGAGAAACCATTAGCACTCCATATAAATGCCCTCCCTCACACATGATTATTTAAGGATCTAGTCCTCCTCCTATGGTGAAAAGTCTATAGACTTCTTCCACATTCTCCTGATTTCATAGGTCTACTGCTCGGCTTGGCCTCCTGATTAACCAATCAGAGCAGCCAGGCAGTATTAGAAAGTGATTGTATTTGTTTCTGTATCATCTCAATGTATTTTAATCTATATTTTCCACTATAGAAGCAAGCGCGAAGAAAGGAATACTTCGACGCCTCTGCAAATCAATTAGGAACCTCTGTCAATGTAAAAAGAAGGTAAGGTGGAACGTTCCACCATCTCTCTCTGAGTTTAGGCTTGAGTGTCACTGGCTGTTGGTTCATGTTCTCTCTCAGCAGCACATGGAAAGAATGTTCTCTCAGCTATGTTGGGTTACTATAGGCTGTAGTGCTTCTTAAATGTGCGTCCAACCTAGTGGAGAAGGTGGAGCATATTCTGCATATTTAGGCTCTTCTCCCCTTTTTGACCAATATAGTATTTGTACATTTGTATCCTGTTTTAAGGTGTTTCATTTAGGCCACAGGATTTTGAGATTAGTTATTGTATTGTAAATGTTCTGCCTGAAGCACCGCCCCTAATATATTTGGCTTAAAGAGACACTGACACCAGAAATGAAACTTTTTTTTTATTTCTATCATAACACTGTCTTTGCAGGAGCTTTATAATTTTGCTATAAAAGTATTTCCTGATACTTTTACATTCCCTATCTGATCCCCCATGTTCCTCTATGAGGGGGCTGCCATATTTGTGCAGCAGTAGGCTGTTAGCATTAGAAGCTATAACTGACAGGCTGAGAAGGGACAGTTAGGTTGACAAAACAGTCGGGTTTAGGAACTTCAAGTGACAATTACTTACATAAGCAGCCCTACCAGGGAAAAATGATCAACATGACCTATAGGTTACTTTTTATGTAGATTCATAATTTACAAAGTAATTTTTTTGTGTCAGTATCACTTTAAGGGCAGTGGCGTAACTAGTTGCCACCCCTAAAAAATCTTGCCTTCCCGCCCCTGCCCATGACCTCTGCCCACTGGGCACAGTAAAACAGGGCTTTATTTTATGCGCTGCGCTAGCATTTGTATATATTACACAAAAAGGTGCTGGTGCTACAGGCAAGTAACATTCAGTGCAATGCAAGCTCCCCTGTCTCATTGGGGCGGCTTTAGTACTAACAATGCTACGGCCTTGACTTTCCTGGCAGAGAAATATCTCCTGAATTTTCAGCATCAGTTTCTGATTCATTCTTTGCCTTTTAATCATGAGTTTATCATTTGGCTTTCTATAGAAATGTTCAGAAATTGTGCAGGAAGTAAGCAACACAGAGATGATCCTCGAGGAAAAGGAGCTACTGAAGGAGAAACCAATTGAGATCCTTACAGGTACAGAACCAAGGACATATATGCCCAATAAACCCACAGAGACCCCCATATGACTAAAAAGGTGACTTTTTAAAAAATAATTTTATATTTTTAATCTTTCCAGAGTCTCCAAGTATTCCTCGTGATCCTTCCTCAGATTTTGGAAATACTTTGATTCCAAAGAGAGAGAAGGATGATGAAGAGATGCCGCAGAATGTTGAAGTGATTCCTGACGGGGAGGATATTGCTCAGAATGTTCCCGCAAAGGATGAGAAATCTGCGAGCTTATATTTAAGCTGTGTGGAACCACTGAATTACTACACTGATCCAAGTTCTCATTATGCTAGTGCAAGTGATCACTATACTGATCCGCATTCCGAGTTCACTGCTCCAAGTTCCAAATATACTGATGCAAGTGATTACTTCTCTGATAAGAGTTTATCTCCTTCTAAGCTGGAACTGGTGAGATTTTGTTAGATTTGGGTTTATAGGGTATTGTGTATAAATGCAGTAAAATAATATACTATAAGAATGATTATGGCACATAATATCCTTTATAGAGATATACGTAAGATTAGACTACACTGTATGGTATCATTAGCCCAAGTGAGACTGAATTAATGGTGTTTCATCTCCTTCTCTAGGCTAGAAATTGTTACTGTGAAATAATCAGAGAGATTGATAGGGCACTAAACCACGTAAAGGTGGACGCAAGGTAGGATATTGGGTTTCTGTTTTGATACTGAGGTTGTTAATGGTAAAATAGAAAAGCCTTTACTACATCTTAGATACAAAAACCCAACGCGTTTCATCCTCACAGGGAGGGGCCTTCGTCAGGGGCACATGCATTAAGAAAATAGATGCGGGCCTGTATCTAAGATGTAATAAAGATTTGTTCTATCTTTCTATCTTCTGGTTTGCCTGACACACACAGGTCAACCATAAAGTAACTGAGATTATATTTCATTCTTGTTTTCTCTCAGGAATCAGACAACTATGGCTGATTTCAAACTACAATGTGAACTGGGTGCTGGTGCTTTTGGCCAGGTGAGTTACTGGCCCCCTAGATATGGGGTGGGGGGTTATTGGAACAAAGGCATAATAATGGGGGTCTCTCTCTTATTTCAGGTATATCGGGCACAACACAGAGAAACCAGGAGAATTGTAGCCATCAAGACTCAACCAAAGGCTGCAGTCAAAACTATATTTAAATATAGAAGGTCAGTTAAATGGGGAAACCGCAAACAATAAGTATTTGTGTGTATAGTCTGGAACATTCCTACAGGCAGATGTTTTATATCTGTTCCAGAAGATATACAGATTCCATTATTGATATAACATTCTCTCATAAAGTGCCATTGGCTTATTTTTAACAGATTTATTTAAACTTAAATTGTAAATCTGCCACCCTGAGGTGATTTTCATAATCACAATTTATCCTTTTACTTGTTGAGATGTATCATAAAAAAACAACACTTTGCATAGAAAACCATTCTTTCTAACGACTGCCATGACGCAGTTGAGTCAGTAGGGATCTGATGTTCAGAACTGATGATTGTTTATAAATACACAAGGAAAAAAACCACAATTGTATTAAAAAAATCCACTGATTGATAAGTTGTTGGGATATTGATAGTTATGCCCCTAATTAATTATTACTATAGGGATTTAGTAGGATTGGCTAATTATAAATATGCAACAAGTACCTCCCATTGGTCAAAGTGAAATGATTTCACCCTAAACCTTAGAACCAACCAAAGGGCCTGATTAGTGTATTTGGGCACAGGGTGGGTGATGGTGCCACTATATTCTGTGCTTGCACTTGTATACGTGTTATAGTGCCATTAGTATAAATGGGCGTTACATTCACTACATTCATGGTGCAGATGTCCCACCTATGTCATTTTCTTCTATAAACGTTTCATGGCTTTATTTTGCAGCATTCTTCTGGAGCAGCGCATCCTTCTTATGGCAAAGCAAAAGCAGAATCCTTTTGTTGTCGGTTTATTCTCCTCCTTCATAACCAGACAACATATCTGCTTCGCTATGGATTACGCTGAGGGAGGGGACTTGGAGTCCCAACTGAAACAAGGTGCCATATCGCTGGAGAGAACTACGTAAGTACTACTGGGCTTTTATAGAGGGTCACACAAGTGATAGCCTTATAGTAGCCATAACACTGCACATAAATAGTATTGTAATTACTGTCCAATCAATACAGTGAACATGGGCGGTTGCTTCTTTCCCTTTATCAAGCGAGGGCATATAGGAACATGTTATTGCCATGGTTGTGCTTTCATTACCATGAAACAAAGCAAAGGCTTAGTGAGGGCCTAGGCCCAACAATTGCTACCGGTTTTTACCCGTATAGATAAATCAATATTGCATTCATAAAAAGGTGACTTTTCTCTTTTTGACCCTTGTAGGTTCTTCTCCTCCTGCATTGTCCTCGGGCTGAAGTTCCTACATGAAACAAGATTGTTCATAGGTAAGTGGAGCATTTCCTTTAGTCCTAGAAATGTCTGATATGGTAATTGGGCCGGCTAACAGTGTCTGTTCTCTCAATACAGAGATTTAAAGCCAGAAAACATCCTTCTGGATGGCCGAGGATATGCCAAAATAGCAGACTTTGGTCTTAGCATAGAAGGTAAGATGGCTGCGTACAATGACATTGGACATACGGGTTCATATTAGAACTTTATGTTCATACTTAATAGAGTTCATTATATTGTAGGCACTTTCTCAGGGTCCGCAGCATAGTGGCCCCACTAGATGGATAATGCAGGAGTATATTATCCAGCATTATTAGTATTGTTACAGTCATGTTTAAAGCCCCATAAAGACTCCAGTCACCATGCAGATACAAATTCACTAATGAGAGCCTGCCCTCAGATTCTTTGTTTCACGCCAACATGGCGGTGACGTTCCTCATTTTTTATAAAACCAATAGTTCAGGTTTCAAGTTAATCTTTATATTAGATAAATGATCTCAACAAATCTACTAATGAAATGTTTCTGTTTGTATTCAAGGAATTGGCTACAGGGACGAGATCTGGGGCAACTGTGGAACTGTACCATATAAGGCTCCAGAAATTTTCACTGAGTTAAACTACACCAGATCGGTGGACTGGTGGGCTCTTGGAGTGATCCTGTACAGAATGGCTATTGGCGAGGTAAGTGCCCATTTATTAACTGAATCAGGGAATCACTGCTTGGCCTGAACATAATAGGAGCTCAGTTACTGCAACATTTTTTTACATTTATTACATTTAGCGTCCAACCTGGATGAAAGGTGGACTTATCTGTATAAGCCCCATTATAGTATCCCCTCTGTGTAGCTGAACCCCATCCACTCCCAGTACAGGTATGGGATCCCTTATCCGAAAACCTGTTATCGAGAAAGCTCCGAATTACAGAATGCCCGGCTCCATAGACTCCATTATAATCAAATAATTCAGAATTTAAAACTGATTTCCTTTTTCTCTGTAATAATAAAACAGTACCTGTACTTGATCCCAACTAAGATATCATTACCCCTTATTGGGGCAGAACAGCCCTATTGGGTTTATTCATGGTTAAATGATTCCCTTTTCTCTTTAATAATAAAACAGTACTGTACTTGATCCCAACTAGATATAATTACCCCTTATTGGGGCAGAACAGCCCTATTGGGTTTATTTAATGGTTAAATGATTCCTTTTCTCTTTAATAATAAAACAGTACCTGTACTTGATCCAACTAAGATATAATTACCCCTTATTAGGCAGAACAGCCCTATTTGGGTTTATTTAATGGTTAAATGATCCCCTTTTCTCTTTAATAGTAAAACAGTACCTGTACTTGATCCCAACTAAGATATAATTACCCCTTATTGGGGGCAGAACAGCCCTATTGGGTTTATTTCATGGTTAAATGATTCCCTTTTCTCTGTAATAATAAACAGTACCTGTACTTGATCCAACCTAAGATATAATTACCCTAATTGGGGCAGAACAGCCTTATTGGGTTTATTTAATGGTTAAATGATTCCCTTTTCTCTGTAATAATAAAACAGTACCTGTACTTGATCCCAACTAAGATATAATTACCCTTATTGGGGGCAGAACAGCCCTATTGGGTTTATTTCATGGTTAAATGATTCCTTTTCTCTATAATAATAAAACAGTACCTGTACTTGATCCCAACTAAGATAGAATTATCCCTTATTGGGGGCAGAACAGCCCTATTGGGTTTATTTCATGGTTAAATGATTCCCTTTTCTCTATAATAATAAAACAGTACATGTACTTGATCCCAACTAAGATATAATTACCCCTTATTGGGGACAGAACAGCCCTATTGGGTTTATTTAATGGTTAAATGATTCCTTTTTCTCTGTAATAATAAAACAGTACCTGTACTTGATCCCAACTAAAAATATAAATAATCCTTATTTGATGCAAAACAATTCCATAGGGTTTAATTAATGTTTTATTGATTCTTTAGTAGACTTGAGGTATAGAAATCCAAATTACAGAATGACCCCTTATCCGGAATACCCTTGGTCCCAAGCATTCTGGATAACGGGTCCTATTCCTGTACTTAAGTCTAACCATTTACATTGCTCATCATGTTGGGTTGGGTTTAATGGTGACTGAGCCTACAGCTTCATGTATAAGTGCAGCATACAGGACCGTACCCCATTACTGATATTGTTGCCATTTTTTTGTTTCATGCTTTTAAACCAAATATTTTTTTCTGTTTGTAGTTTCCTTTCGACGAAACAGACAAGCAGCTCCTGACGGCCCAAATTATACATACAGAGCCGAAAATTCCTCCAGATCTGCTTTTAAGTGTCAAGGTCACATTACAAGGGGTAAGTACCTGTTGGGATTTTGCAGCCTGCTGTTTGAATGTTTAATCCAGGGACAGGGTCGGACTGGGGGGTGCAGGGCCCACCGGGGCTACCACGTCCCCACAGGGGCCCCTGCCGTTCACCTTTAACCCCCTTCCCCGCAGGGGCCCCCTGTCCGACGTCCTCCCCTGAACGCGCACATGTGAAACGCGTCAGGGGAGGACATCGGAGGTCAGATGAAGCGGCAATAGGGTCGGGCCTGGATCACTGGGGCCCACCGGGTATTTTCCCGGTGTCCTGGTAGCCCAGTCCAACCCGTCCAGGGATCATTTACTGCCCCCTAATGTTAATGTAATCTTGCTCACATTGGCACTTCCATTTATAAACTTTGGGCGTTATTTTTTACTGCGCACTCCAAAAATGCCAAATGTTTCTCATTGAGCAATTTCTTTTTGTACAATTTTTTCTCCCACACTGCCTATACGGTACCGGTTTCTGGCACACCCGCCTGCCTACATGAGTTTGCTTTATGCTCCTCAATATGATACATTTTTCTCTTTGCAGCTGCTGAAAAAAGATGCCAAACTTCGCCTCGGGTCACATAAAAGAAGACGCTAAAGAAGTCATGGAAAGCTCTTTATTCAGGGTATGTGAATATTTTACTCCTCTAAGTGGCAGCCATTAACAGGGGTCTTTTTAGATCCACGAGTTCTATTCCCTGTGTGAGCTCTTGCGCACTTTCACAGGGCAGATACAGTATCACTTGGAATTGGATAGAATTTGTATATGTTAAATAACAGATAAATAGAACGAAATAGTGCTAATAAAGTATTCCTGCTGTTTTACAGGGATTTAACTGGACGCCCTTCTGAGCCAAGAAATACAGGCGCCATTCACTCCTCAAATAAGTGTTCCAGAGCGAGTGGAGTTAGTACGCCTTCGCTTACCGGGCGCTGGTGTCCCACGACCCCACAGGACCCCATTGGAAGAGGCATTAGAACAGTTGAATTGTCCTGCTCTTTCTGCCTTGAAAACCGGGTTCCTGTGAATTCTTTAGTCAGGTAAGGAGTTTGCCTTTATAAAAATAAAAAGAAAAAATGGAACAAAGGGAGGGAGGGAGGGGGTGCATTATACACTTAGCATAAGGGGTCTTGGGAAACAGCTTGTTGGAGTTATCTTGGTGTCCTGCGGAGGTTGTATTTTCTCTTTAACTCTCCTCTCCCCTAATTCAGAGATCCCCAGCTGACTAACGATGACCCGATCTTCTCGGAGGAAGATAGATGTTTTATATCTGTTCCAGAAGATATACAGATTCCATTATTGATATAACATTCTCTCATAAAGTGCATTGCTTATTTTTAACAGATTTATTTAAACTTAAATTGTAAATCTGCCACCCTGAGGTGATTTTCATAATCACAATTTATCCTTTTACTTGTTGAGATGTATCATAAAAAACAACACTTTGCATAGAAAACTTCTTTCTAACGACTGCCATGACGCAATTGAGTCAGTAGGGATCTGATCTTCAGAACTGATGATTGTTTATAAATACACAAGGAAAAAAAACCACAATTGTATTAAAAAAAATCCACTGATTGATAAGTTGTTGGGATATTGATAGTTATGCCCCTAATTAATTATTTACTATAGGGATTTAGTAGGATTGGCTAATTATAAATATGCAACAAGTACCTCCCATTGGTCAAAGTGAAATGATTTCACCCTAAACCTTAGAACCAACCAAAGGGCCTGATTAGTGTATTTGGGCACAGGTGGGTGATGGTGCCACTATATTCTGTGCTTGCACTTGTATACGTGTTATAGTGCCATTAGTATAAATGGGCGTTACATTCACTACATTCATGGTGCAGATGTCCCACCTATGTCATTTTCTTCTATAAACGTTTCATGGCTTTATTTTGCAGCATTCTTCTGGAGCAGCGCATCCTTCTTATGGCAAAGCAAAAGCAGAATCCTTTTGTTGTCGGTTTATTCTCCTCCTTCATAACCAGACAACATATCTGCTTCGCTATGGATTACGCTGAGGGAGGGGACTTGGAGTCCCAACTGAAACAAGGTGCCATATCGCTGGAGAGAACTACGTAAGTACTACTGGGCTTTTATAGAGGGTCACACAAGTGATAGCCTTATAGTAGCCATAACACTGCACATAAATAGTATTGTAATTACTGTCCAATCAATACAGTGAACATGGGCGGTTGCTTCTTTCCCTTTATCAAGCGAGGGCATATAGGAACATGTTATTGCCATGGTTGTGCTTTCATTACCATGAAACAAAGCAAAGGCTTAGTGAGGGCCTAGGCCCAACAATTGCTACCGGTTTTTACCCGTATAGATAAATCAATATTGCATTCATAAAAAGGTGACTTTTCTCTTTTGACCCTTGTAGGTTCTTCTCCTCCTGCATTGTCCTCGGGCTGAAGTTCCTACATGAAAACAAGATTGTTCATAGGTAAGTGGAGCATTTCCTTAGTCCTAGAAATGTCTGATATGGTAATTGGGCCGGCTAACAGTGTCTGTTCTCTCAATACAGAGATTTAAAGCCAGAAAAACATCCTTCTGGATGGCCGAGGATATGCCAAAATAGCAGACTTTGGTCTTAGCATAGAAGGTAAGATGGCTGCGTACAATGACATTGGACATACGGGTTCATATTAGAACTTTATGTTCATACTTAATAGAGTTCATTATATTGTAGGCACTTTCTCAGGGTCCGCAGCATAGTGGCCCCACTAGATGGATAATGCAGGAGTATATTATCCAGCATTATTAGTATTGTTACAGTCATGTTTAAAGCCCATAAAGACTCCAGTCACCATGCAGATACAAATTCACTAATGAGAGCCTGCCCTCAGATTCTTTGTTTCACGCCAACATGGCGGTGACGTTCCTCATTTTTTTATAAAACCAATAGTTCAGGTTTCAAGTTAATCTTTATATTAGATAAATGATCTCAACAAATCTACTAATGAAATGTTTCTGTTTGTATTCAAGGAATTGGCTACAGGACGAGATCTGGGGCAACTGTGGAACTGTACCATATAGGCTCCAGAAATTTTCACTGAGTTAAACTACACCAGATCGGTGGACTGGTGGGCTCTTGGAGTGATCCTGTACAGAATGGCTATGGCGAGGTAAGTGCCCATTTATTAACTGAATCAGGGAATCACTGCTTGGCCTGAACATAATAGGAGCTCAGTTACTGCAACATTTTTTTACATTTATTACATTTAGCGTCCAACCTGGATGAAAGGTGGACTTATCTGTATAAGCCCCATTATAGTATCCCCTCTGTGTAGCTGAACCCATCCACTCCAGTACAGGTATGGGATCCCTTATCCGAAAACCTGTTATCGAGGAAAGCCTCCGAATTACAGAATGCCCGGCTCCCATAGACTCCATTATAATCAAATAATTCAGAATTTTAAAACTGATTTCCTTTTTCTCTGTAATAATAAACAGTACCTGTACTTGATCCCAACTAAGATATCATTACCCTTATTGGGGCAGAACAGCCCTATTGGGTTTATTTCATGGTTAAATGATTCCCTTTTCTCTTTAATAATAAAACAGTACCTGTACTTGATCCCAACTAAAGATATAATTACCCCTTATTAGGGCAGAACAGCCCTATTGGGTTTATTTAATGGTTAAATGATTCCCCTTTTCTTTTAATAGTAAAACAGTACCTGTACTTGATCCCAACTAAGATATAATTACCCCTTATTGGGGGCAGAACAGCCCCTATTGGGTTTATTTCATGGTTTAAATGATTCCCTTTTCTCTGTAATAATAAACAGTACCTGTACTGATCCCAACTAAGATATAATTACCCCTAATTGGGGCAGAACAGCCTTATTGGGTTTATTTAATGGTTAAATGATTCCCTTTTCTCTGTAATAATAAAACAGTACCTGTACTTGATCCCAACTAAGATATAATTACCCCTTATTGGGGCAGAACAGCCCTATTGGGTTTATTTCATGGTTAAATGATTCCCTTTTCTCTATAATAATAAAACAGTACCTGTACTTGATCCCAACTAAGATAGAATTATCCCTTATTGGGGGCAGAACAGCCCTATTGGGTTTATTTCATGGTTTAAAATGATCCCTTTTCTCTATAATAATAAAACAGTACATGTACTTGATCCCAACTAAAGATATAATTACCCTTATTGGGGACAGAACAGCCCTATTGGGTTTTATTTAATGGTTAAATGATCCTTTTTCTCTGTAATAATAAAACAGTACCTGTACTTGATCCCAACTAAAATATAAATAATCCTTATTTGATGCAAAACAATCCCATAGGCGTTTAATTAATGTTTTATTGATTCTTTAGTAGACTTGAGGTATAGAAATCCAAATTACAGAATGACCCCTTATCCGGAATACCCTTGCGTCCCAAGCATTCTGGATAACGGGTCCTATTCCTGTACTTAAGTCTAACCATTTACATTGCTCATCATGTTGGGGTTGGGTTTAATGGTGACTGAGCCTACAGCTTCATGTATTAAGTGCAGCATTACAGGACCGTACCCCATTACTGATATTGTGCCATTTTTTTGTTTCATGCTTTTAAACCAAATATTTTTTCTGTTTGTAGTTTCCTTTCGACGAAACAGACAAGGCAGCTCCTGACGGCCCAAATTATACATACAGAGCCGAAAATTCCTCCAGATCTGCTTTTAAGTGTCAAGGACACATTACAAGGGGTAAGTACCTGTTGGGATTTTGCAGCCTGCTGTTTGAATGTTTAATCCAGGGACAGGGTCGGACTGGGGGGTGCAGGGCCCCACCGGGGCTACCACGTCCCCCACAGGGGCCCCTGCCGTTCACCTTTAACCCCCTTCCCCCGCAGGGGCCCCCTGTCCGACGTCCTCCCCTGAACGCACATGTTAAAACGCGTCAGGGAGGACATCGGAGGTCAGATGAAGCGGCAATAGGGTCGGGCCTGGATCACTGGGGCCCACCGGGTATTTTCCCGGTGTCCTGGTTAGCCCATCCAACCGTGTCCAGGGATCATTTACTGCCCCCTAATGTTAATGTAATCTTGCTCACATTGGCACTTCCATTTATAAACTTTGGGGCGTTATTTTTTACTGCGCACTCCAAAAATGCCAAATGTTTCTCATTGAGCAATTTCTTTTTGTAACAATTTTTTCTCCCACACTGCCTATACGGTACCGGTTTCTGGCACACCCGCCTGCCTACATGAGTTTGCTTTATGCTCCTCAAATATGATACATTTTTCTCTTTGCAGCTGCTGAAAAAGATGCCAAACTTCGCCTCGGGTCACATAAAACAGACGCTAAAGAAGTCATGGAAGCTCTTTATTCAGGGTATGTGAATATTTTACTCCTCCTAAGTGGCAGCCATTAACAGGGGGGTCTTTTTAGATCACGAGTTCTATTCCCTGTGTGAGCTCTTGCGCACTTTCACAGGGCAGATACAGTATCACTTGGAATTGGATAGAATTTGTATATGTTAAATAACAGATAAATAGAACGAAATAGTGGCTAATAAAGTATTCCTGCTGTTTTACAGGGATTTAACTGGACGCCCTTCTGAGCCAAGAAATACAGGCGCTATTCACTCCTCAATAAAGTGTTCCAGAGCGAGTGGAGTTAGTACGCCTTCGCTTACCGGGCGCTGGTGTCCCACGACCCCACAGGACCCCATTGGAAGAGGCATTAGAACAGTTGAATTGTCCTGCTCTTCTGCCTTGAAAACCGGGTTCCTGTGAATTCTTTAGTCCAGGTAAGGAGTTTGCCTTTATAAAAATAAAAAGAAAAAAATGGAACAAAGGGAGGGAGGGAGGGGGTGCATTATACACTTAGCATAAGGGGTCTTGGGGAAACAGCTTGTTGGAGTTATCTTGGTGTCCTGCGGAGGTTGTATTTTCTCTTTAACTCTCCTCTCCCTCCTAATTCAGAGATCCCCAGCTGACTAACGATGACCCGATCTTCTCGGAGGAAGAAGACACGTTCAAAGCCAAATGTCTTCATTTCTATGAAGATGATTATATTTTTATATAAATGTTTATATTTATTTATTTTTTTACTATTTTGTAAAAAAATTTGTAAAAAATTGAATTCTATTTTTCTATATAATTTGTAAAAATTGAATTCTATTTTTCTATATAATTTGTAAAAAAATTTAATTCTATTTTTCTATATAATTTGTAAAAAATTTAATTCTATTTTTCTATATAATTTGTAAAAAAATTTAATTCTATTTTTCTATATAATTTGTAAAAAATTTAATTCTATTTTGTATATAATTTGTAAAAAAATTTAATTCTATTTTTCTATATAATTTGTAAAAAATGTAATTCTATTTTTGTATATAATTTGTAAAAAAATGTAATTCTATTTTTCTATAAAACTTTTTAAAATAATATAATTCTATTTTTTTATATAATTTGGAAATAATTCTATTTTTCTAATAAAAATTTGAAATAATATAATTGATTCTATTTTTCCATATAATTTATAAAAAATGTAATTCTATTTTTCTATAAAAAAAAGTAACGGCGACGAAAAAAATTGCAAAAAATACGAAAAAATCGCAAAATGTTCGTTTTCTAATCGGAATTTTTCCAATTCGGAATCGGATTCATGGGTTAGTAAATGTGCCCCATAGTGTTTCGGTTAAAAAACTGAATTGAGTATGTTGCCACCCTCAAGCCCTAACTGGACAAAGTTACCAGGGTTTATGGCCAATATGGCTTTGTCCAGTAGAGCCGGAATAGTGGATCTCACAGCATTCAGAGCACCTACAAGTGACTGTATTCTGTCTATGTTTATCGTCTTAGTCTTTTGGGTAACAGCCCATGTATGGGGATTACATACCTGAGACAAAACCCACTGACCCCATTAGTCGTCCTTTTTCCCCTATTTCAAAAGTAGTGATGGGCGAAATGTTTCGCCAGGCATGGATTCATGGCGAATTTCCACATTTCTACGTGCAAGCAACGAATCCAAACCCGCACTCCCTCAGCCCTCCAACGAAATTCACCGCTCGGTGCACAATGCTAGAGAGGGATCGGCACCCTCCCCACAGATTCCAAACAAGCAAATAGCAACGGCACTCAAGAGCTACATACGGGCCTTGCCCTTAAAAAATCCTTTATTGCGGAAATGCAACGTTTCGAGGCTAGGACATGCTTGACAAAGGGGCTGTCCTAGCCTCGAAACGTTGCATTTCCGCAATAAAGGATTTTTTAAGGGCAAGGCCCGTATGTAGCTCTTGAGTGCCGTTGCTATTTGCTGGTTTGGAATTTCCACATTTCGCCATTGGCAGATTGTTTTGCGAAACAGATGAAAACATTTGCTGCAGAAAAATTCGCCACACGTCTCTATTCAAAAGAATAGTCTCGCATCAAAATAAAAAGTCGCAGGCGTCAAAGTAATAGTTTCAGGTCAAAATAAATAGTTGCGGGTGTCAAAAGAATAGTCACGCGTCAAAATAAATAGTCGCACATCAAAAGAATAGACGCAGGTGACAATTTTTTTTTGACGCGTAACTTTTTCGACGTTTTGCGAAAGATTTGCAAATTTTTCCATGAAGCGAAGCGGGACAGATTCGCTCATCAATATTCAAAAGCATTTAGAACCCTACCAAGTCTAGTGTACACGTCAGCTCTTATTATTTCCCCACCCTGAGTATCATCAGCTTCTGTACATCCTAAAGCTACAAGTCCACTTAAACTCCCCGCTCTAAAGGTGGCCATACACGTTAAGATCCGCTCGCTTGCGTATTGACGTCACACGTACCCACGGGGCGCAACCTTATAAGAGGGCCTGTCGCCACCACACAAGGAGCCGCATAAGGAGCAGGAGTCGCAGAAGAAGAAGGAGTGTCTATGGGGGCACTGTCTATGGGGGCAATTAGGGCACTGTCTATGGGGGCGCTGTGTATGGGGGGTACTGTCTATGGGGGCACTTTCTATTGGGGTATTGTTTATGGGGGTACTGTGTATGGGGGCTACTGTCTATGGGGCAATTGGGGGCACTGTCTATGGGGTCAATTGGGGGTGCTTTCTATGGGGGATACTGTATATGGGGGCACTTTCTATGGGGCCATTGGGGGCACTGTCTATGGCAGGGGTGTGCAAACTTTTTAGCTCAGGGGCCACATTAACTAACATACGGCCGGGACAGCGTTACGCCCGGGGCTGCCATCAAAAATTATGGGGCCTCTCAGCTCCTCCCCAGCGACCTGCTGCTTCCTCTGTCCCGTCCTTCTGTTCCCAGGCTCCCAGTGCATTCTTTTATATGGTTGCGCCCCGTGCGTGCTGACGCTGTGCGCACGCACGGGGCGCAACCAATCAGAGCCCATCATTCTTTTAAGGTGGCCTGAGACGGCGGGCCGGATTAAAAGGGCTGACGGGCCGGATGTGGCCCGCGGGCCGTAGTTTGCCCACCCCTGGTCTATGGGGTCAATTGGGGATGCTTTCTATGGGGGGGTACTGTCTATGGGGGCACTTTCTATGGGGGGTACTGTCTATGGGAGGAAATTGGGGGCACTTTCTATGGGGGGCAGTGTGTATGGGGGATACTGTCTATGGGGGCACTGTGAATGGGGGGTACTGTCTATTTGGCCATTTGGGGCACTGTGTATGGGGGGCCAAACTGGTACATAGTTATAACCGACTGCCTTCTCTCTATATTTGTATTTTATATGTAGTAGTTGCTATAGTGTTTTCCTTAGGTAGTACAGTATGAGGGTATAGCACATTTTGCATCTGATCCCACCATTTCAACTATATAAAAGGAGTATTTTTTGAAAAAAAAAATGGGGTGTGGTAATTGGGGCATGGGCACAACAGTTGGCGTGGTCAAAATGTTGCCGCGCTGCACGCGCCAAATCTTTTTGTCCTTCTTTTAATTTTTTGAATGTTTGGAGCTATGGTATATGTATTAGGGGGCCTGGTTACAGCCCGCACCGCCAGCAACTGATGTTCCTGGGTAAATTTTGCTTCGTTTAGCTGGTGTGTTATACCATCCTGTAATGATTTTATCATTGTTTTCCACTATTCTGCAGCTCCTTTGCCCAGTAAATGATTTGAGTGTTATTCCTTCTAGTTCTTGTTCTGTGAAGTGCTCATTTAGAGCTTTTTCCCACTTCTTAAAATGTGGTAGGCTTGGAGAGGAGAGGGGTTGCTTGTGATGTGAAAAATGTGTAGTATTGTACCCTGTTGCCAGTTAGTAAAATAGCCTTTTTGTAGTCCAGGCAGGAAAGCAAGATTGTTAGTTAGGGGAGTCAGTAGTGAGGGTTCTGCCATTAGTTTGGATTTATACTTTAGTGAGTCCCGTGTGTTGGTAACCCCAGACCACCTTCTGTTTTGGAGCAGCGGAGAATGGTTTGATGCGTGACTGTTCATTGTTCCATACAAACTTGCCAGTTGTTCAGCATGGGGAAGACGTCTGGAGGTGGATTTAGTGGGATAGTTTGAAAGATAAATTAGCCTTGCAAAATATTCATTTTGAGAGTATTGACTCTGCCAAACCATGATAAGGGCATTTTAGTCCAAACATTAATATTGGTTCTAATTTCCTTAATGATAGCATGGTAATTGATAGAAGTCCAGTCCTTATAACTGGCCGTCAATAGAATACCTAGGTAAGTTTATTTACAGTCCAGGGGGGAAGAAATTTGTCTTTTAAGGCTAGCACAGTAGGGTGAGGGAGGCTAATGTTGGGTGCACTTCATTTGTAATTTATTTTAAAACCCCTTAGTAGGCTATAACGGTCTATTTCTCGTATGGCTGGGTAACGTGGTGGTAGGTTGAGTAAGAATAAAGAGCGGATCGTCAGCATAGGCACAAATTTTGCAATGGGAAGTTCCTGCCTTGATGCCTTGAATGTTTGGATTGTTTCGGATAGTTGAGAGAAGGGGTTCTAATGCCCCTACTGGGGCATGATCTGGCCATGTAATGGAGCCTATTGTTTCCTTTTGGGTACTATCTAGTGCTTTGTGAGATAAATATATAGTCGATTCTGTTATATGTGTCATGGCTATGTGAATAGAAGGAGCCATTTTTATCTTGGGGATGGAGAGTTCTCCGGCTATCTAGTAGTTGAAGCCAACGTAGTTCTTGTTTAAGCCTTATAATTTGTTTAAATGGGAGGGATGATGTTCCAGAGGAGCAGTCTAGTTTGGGTTCTAGTGGGGTGTTGAAATGCCCCCCTACTATTACCATCCCTTCCGCAAACAGGAGCAGCAAATCATGGATCTTATTCATGATATCAGTCTGCTCTGTGTCAGGTAGGTAGATTGAGGCAAATGTGTACGTAAGGGAGTTCAGTTTCCCTTTGAGAAATGTGTCGTTTCCCTGAGGGTCCATTTTGGCAGCTCTAATCTCTAATTGTAGGTTATTAGTGGGGACAATGGCTGTGCCTCTGACTTTTGTAGATTGTGGGGGGCTGTGTATGATCGTGGAATCATATTTGTCATAGCATTTCGGTATCTGATTGGTCTTGTAATGTGTCTCCTGGATCAGCGCAACCTGTATCTTTTTAGCTTTGAATTCTTGCAACAAGGCTGTCCTTTCCCAAGGTGAGTTCCATCCATTTGCATTGATCGTGTAGTTGTGGGTGAGAGTTTGGGTTTGGGATAAGGCATTATAGATTGTTCCTTCCACCTGGGGGGAGATATAAGAAGGTCAGGAGAGAAGGGGGGAAAGGAAAAATGGGATATGTACTTTGGGTGGAGAGGGAGTAAGAAATATAATAACTGGGGGGAAATGAAAACCACTAGAGAAACTGGTATGAGCCGTTTAATCTACACTCGTGGTATAGGGGTAAACTCCTTTGGGGGGTTGAGGAAAGTTGGGGATATCTGATATTTTTCTTTTCTCCGTGTTACTGACCTAATGGAGGTATATGGAGTTGAGATCTGGACAGTCCTGTCAGGTTATCTGGGGTTGGGGAACATCTGCAGGGGGAAACCATGTCTATTTGTCCGCTGTCTGAGAAGCTCAATCAGAGAGAGTCAGAACATCAAATTCCAAAAATGATTAACATTAAATTATTCAAGATTTTCAAAATAGGTGTATTCAGTTAAACATACACATATTATACTGTATCCTGTGTTTATGGTTCAGCGCAGGAAGCAAAGTAGGTTGAGGGGCCAGTTTAAGAAAGTACCGTATATACTTGAGTATAAGCCGATCCGAATATAAGCCGCGGTACCTAATTTTACCTAAGAAAACTGGAAAAACGTATTGACTCGAGTATAAGCCCCTCAATGGTGCAGCATGAAAAGCATCCATATACCTGTATACAAAATCTTTAATCCCATAAGTAAATATGGCATTTCTGTATTCTTTTAAAAATACCAAATTGCACCAAATTGCAAGCAGCAGATAAAATAGAATTGCTCTTCACTGCATGGAGGTTGGAGGTCCGTAATTCATAGGACTACTAATTTTTAAAGAAAAGCTCCATTTATTCAGGCTATGGATTTTCCAGCAAACAGCGCTCAACTACTGTATTGCATGTAGTTTGCGTGCAATTACCGTATATACCTGAGTATAGGCCGATGGTTACTTTTAAAGCACATTTTTAGGGCTGAAAAATTCGGCTTATACGCGAGTATATACGGTATATAGAGGAGGGAGGGAAGGAAGGAAGGGGGGAGAAAGTTAGGTATGAGCTTCCTATAAGGTTTGGGAACCTTCAGTATAAGGAGGAATAGGATAACTATATACATTTCCATACTGGGGGCAGATACACACCCTGGGATTTCCAGATTATTTTATCATGAGCGATGGGAAATGTCCCATTCCGTTATGAGACTTAGCTATATTTAGGTAGGAAGCAGGCAAGTCGTATGGGTTATACTCTCGGCTGTGTTTAAAGGTTTCCCGAGTGTCGCTTGTCTCGGGGAACACTGGGCGAGAGAGCTGGGGATTGGGTGTCGCTTCCCCCACTGTCTGGATGGAGTCGCATCTCTCCTGGGAAGCGGGGTGGGGGGGTACCTCGGGCGGTTGGGTCGGGAGACCTTCTTCCGGTGCCCCTAGAATATAGGTGGGCCATTCTGTGATGCCTGGAACAGGTATGTCCAGTTGTTGGCAGAATTGTGCTGTTGCCATGGGATACCGTGGGGCAAAAGCCTTACCGCCTTTATGTGCTAGTAGTGCAAAACTCCATTTATATGATATGCTGCACTCCCCCAGTTCTCCTAACGTGTCTCTCACACTCACTTACTCTTGTTTTAGTGCCACAGTCTCTGTGTATATTGTATGATTAAGGTCAGTGCCCCAAAGTCTGCAAATGGGATTTGCGCGGCATTAGTGACAGTATATTAAACATATCTTCCAGGTTTGCGCTTCCCCCCGAGGCTGTGCCTGAGACCGCTTGTGGCTCTGGGCTAATGTCAGGCCCAACGGACCACGAGGCTCCTCCACCATGTTGTCTCCGTCCGGCGGTTCTGGTGTCTCTTGTGAGCGGGGAAAGAACTGTTTCATGCCGCCCGGAAGAGGTAAGTCCTTATGCCCGGAGTAGTTGGCAGATGAAATGTGCTTGTTGTGCTTCCCCATCTTGCCAGGAATCCCACAATCTGCTTTTTATCTGTAACACGAAGCTCAGTACAAGTACGTCCCACTTCCGCGCCATGCAGCCACTCCCCCTGATTGGCTCCTTTTTTTTTGCTGCTTCTCCAGTAAAATTGACCAATCAAGGATCAGGTGTGGGCAGGGCTGGGAAGATATTACAAACTGAAGGCAGTGCAGAAATGGAGACAGATATGAAGGATCTGCAGCTGTAACCTTTACCTAAGAACCAACTGTGAACTTTTTATCCCACTCCCACAGGTACTATACTGTATCCTCCCACTCCCACAGGTACTATACTGTATCCTCCCACACCCACAGGTACTATACTGTATCCCCCACTCCCACAGGTACTATACTGTATCCTCCCACGGGTACTATACTGTATCCTCCCACTCCCACAGGTACTATACTGTATCCTCCCACTCCCACAGGTACTATACTGCATCCTCCCACTCCCACAGGTACTATACTGTATCCTCCCACTCCCACAGGTACTATACTGTATCCTTCCACTCCCACAGGTACTATACTGTATTCCCCACTCCCACAGGTACTATACTGTATCCTCCCACACCCACAGGTACTATACTGTATCCTCCCACTCCCACAGGTACTATAATGTATCCTCATCCCACTCCCACAGGTACTATACTGTATCATCATGCCACTCCCACAGGTACTATACTGTATCCTCCCACTCCCACAGGTACTATAATGTATCCTCATCCCACTCCCACAGGTACTATACTTTATCATCATGCCACTCCCACAGGTACTATACTGTATCCTCCCACTCCCACAGGTACTATACTGTATTCCCCACTCCCACAGGTACTATACTGTATCCTCCCACACCCACAGGTACTATAATGTATCCTCATCCCACTCCCACAGGTACTATACTGTATCATCATGCCACTCCCACAGGTACTATACTGTATACTCCCACAGGTACTATATTTTTTCCTCCCACTCCGACAGGTTCTATACTGTATCCTTCCACACCCACAGGTACTATACTGTATCATCATGCCACTCCCACTGGTACTATACTGTATACTCCCACAGGTACTATATTTTTTCCTCCCACAGGTACTATACTTTAATCCTCCCACTCCCACAGGTACTATACTGTATCCCCCACTCCCACAGGTACTATACTGTATCCTCCCACAGCCACAGGTACTATACTGTATCCCCCACTCCCACAGGTACTATACTGTATCCTCCCACTCCCACAGGTACTTTACTGTATCCTCCCACTCCCACAGGTACTATACTGTATCCTCCCACTCCCACACACTGCGCCTCACTGTATATAATGTGCCAGGTTTGTACCTACAGACTCACTGTATATAATGTGCCGGGTTTGTACCTACAGACTCACTGTATATAATGTGCCGGGTTTGTACCTACAGACTCACTGTATATAATGTGCCGGGTTTGTACCTACAGACTCACTGTATATAATGTGCCGGGTTTGTACCCACAGACTCACTGTATATAATGTGCCGGGTTTGTACCTACAGACTCACTGTATATAATGTGCCGGGTTTGTACCTACAGACTCACTGTATATAATGTGCCGGGTTTGTACCTACAGACTCACTGTATATAATGTGCCGGGTTTGTACCCACAGACTCACTGTATATAATGTGCTGGGTTTGTACCTACAGACTCACTGTATATAATGTGCCGGGTTTGTACCTACAGACTCACTGTATAAAATTTGCCGGGTTTGTACCCACAGACTCACTGTATATAATGTGCCGGGTTTGTACCCACAGACTCACTGTATATAATGTGCCGGGTTTGTACCTACAGACTTACTGTATGTAATGTGCCGGGTTTGTACCTACAGACTCACTGTATATAATGTGCCGGGTTTGTACCTACAGACTCACTGTATATAATGTGCCGGGTTTGTACCCACAGACTCACTGTATATAATGTGCTGGGTTTGTACCTACAGACTCACTGTATATAATGTGCCGGGTTTGTACCTACAGACTCACTGTATAAAATTTGCCGGGTTTGTACCTACAGACTCACTGTATATAATGTGCCGGGTTTGTACCTACAGACTCACTGTATAAAATTTGCCGGGTTTGTACCCACAGACTCACTGTATATAATGTGCCGGGTTTGTACCCACAGACTCACTGTATATAATGTGCCGGGTTTGTACCTACAGACTTACTGTATATAATGTGCCGGGTTTGTACCTACAGACTCACTGTATATAATGTGCCGGGTTTGTACCCACAGACTCACTGTATATAATGTGCCGGGTTTGTACCCACAGACTCACTGTATATAATGTGCCGGGTTTGTACCTACAGACTCACTGTATATAATGTGCCGGGTTTGTACCTACAGACTCACTGTATATAATGTGCCTGGTGTGTCAGTACCCACTACCTATCTTGTTATAAGACAAACTAAAATAAAATGAAGCCAACTGATCCCAAACACAAATGGATAGAGAACCCCTCACAGAAGTGCATGTATCCTAAGCATTTAAGGGTGAATAAAGCACCTCCACCCGCACTTTTGCTCAGTATCCCTGGGAGTCAGTGGGAACCCCAAGAGATAGCATGGATGTTCTTTTTTACATCACCAGCAAATCCCCTAAGGCCCCCATTAGCTTTAGGCCAGTCTGTGTAGGGCCCATCTTTAGCCTTCCCAAACAACCCTCCGCCTATGACTGCCCCTCCTGCGCTTTATCTTTTGCAAAATGTGAAATTGTTATTTTGTGTTTTCCATCTGTCGACTGGGACCTTTTTCTCACATTTTTCTCATCTCACAGCCCCTCCCCCTCGCCGAGTATGAAAGTCACCGGCCGACTCGATTGGATAAACACACTAGAAGGTGGACTTACCCTTTAACAGCGATACAGCACATCCACAAGGTAAACAATTGGCCAAATTCTCCACAAAATATTCAGCAAATACTGAACCAATTGTTGAACTATAATTTTAATATTCAGGTATTTTTGTATAAAATGAACCTACAGTTTGCCCAAAACTCAAATCCTTGCCCTGATATTTATGGGGCACGTTTTATTTCTAAATGCCACTATTACACAGCAAATAATTCCCTCTGCCATTTAACCTTTTTTAATTCTTGAACCAACAAATGTTTATACTGCCATCTAGTGGTACCGAATGAGATTACATTGAACACTGACCGGGTTGGCTGGGTATCGGGCTGAGAACCATTAATTATTGTTAAAACTTTGAGTTTAAACTAGGGATGCAGCGAATCCCAGATTCGGTTGGGGATTCGGGCCGAATCCAGCCTTTTTTTTGATGGATTTGGTTTTAGCCGAATCCACGGTCCCGGCCGAACTGAATCAGAACCCGAATTTAGATTCTGATTCGGTTCGGGATTCGCTAGAATCCATTAGGGTGGGTTCGGCAGAACACAAAAAAGTGGGTTCGGTGCATCCGTAGTTTAAATGGACGTTGCTTTTGTTTCACTTGAAACTGGTTGAATGTTGGGATTAACTTCCCCTTTAAAATGTGTGGAATAAAAACCAGTGAGGGGGATTAACTTCCCCTTGAAACTGGGTGAAATAGAAAACAATGAAGTGATTAACTTCCCCTTTAAAATGTGTGATGGACAGGCTGTCACTGACTAGTCTGCTCCTCTGTTATTCTAAGGCTCCATAGGTCTCAGTTACCCTCAACAGATCAACTAAATGTTAATAAATCAAGAATTATGGGCTTATTTTCGAAACAGGCAAATCAAACCTGCCTGGTTGATATCTGGCCAATTGTAGGGCAGATGTTGGTTGGGTAGGCCTGTTGGGGGAGCCCATACACAGGCAGATAAGCTGCCGAATTGCTCTTAAATCTGCCCGTGTATGGCCGCCTTAATTTGTCTGACAGAACAACTGTGCCAAGGGCAGAATGCCACTAAATAGGGGGCAATTCCATGTAAATAACTATCACTAAACAACCTGAACAGATAGGAAAGTGAATGGGCATTGGCCAGATATCTGTCAGAGGAATTAAAACTTTGAAATTATTTTCGTTGGTTGATCTTGTCCTGCTGTCTCTAACTTACCCTACTGTCTCCATCATCTTGTCCTGCTGTCTCTAACTTACCCTGCTGTCTCCATCTTGTCCTGCTGTCTCTAACTTACCCTACTGTCTCCATCATTTTGTCCTGCTGTCTCTAACTTACCCTACTGTCTCCATCATCTTGTCCTGCTGTCTCTAACTTACCCTACTGTCTCCATCATCTTGTCCTGCTGTCTCTAACTTACCCTACTGTCTCCATCATCTTGTCCTGCTGTCTCTAACTTACCCTGCTGTCTCCATCCTGTCCTGCTGTCTCTAACTTACCCTACTGTCTCCATCATCTTGTCCTGCTGTCTCTAACTTACCCTACTGTCTCCATCATCTTGTCCTGCTGTCTCAATGGTGTCACTGACCCTAGCAGCCAAAAAATACTTTTGCTCTGTGATGCTAAAATGTTATTGATACTTTTTTTATTGCATTATTGCCCTCCTTTATTCAAATTCCTGTCTCTCTTTCAAACCACTGCTTGGTTGCTAGGTTAAACTGCATCCAAGCAACCAGATAGCTGCTAAAGTTCCAAACTGAAGAGCTGCTGAACAAAAAGCCAAATAACTCCAAAACCGCAAATAATAAAAATGAAGACCAATTGCAAATTGTCTTAGAATAGCATACATCATAATAAAAGTTAATTTAAAAGGTAAACAACCCGTTTAATGCGTTCATATCCCTTTGGTGCATATTTGCCTTTAGCTGAATGAGTGTGACCTTACTGCTTGGCACAGTCAAAGCATATTCCATGGGTGCAATCTATTTATGATCACTATTGCCATTGGGGTCTACAGAGAAATCAGAATATAAACATTACCATTTAGCAAGGAATATTTTCCCTTTAATAAGGAAGCAGCAGTATTTACATGCCATGTTGACATTACGTGGGCCTGTTAGCACAGCTTATCGTTCCACCTACAATGTTCCTGGGTTGTTTGAGCTGAAGTATGGTGCTAAATATATATATTTTCTGCAGCAGCACAGATCGGAACAGAAAACAGAAGGACATTATTAGGCATGGCCCATAAACACACACAGCTATTTATTTTATTATGGAAATTGTGACATAACAATGTTTTGGAATGTGACCATTTGTCCCTACCAGGGACCTGTAAACATTTGCATTAGGATATCTAATGGAAACTTAACTAAAAAAAGGAAGGGGGGGGTGAGGGTTGCAAGCCTGATACAAAGCAGGTCATCAAATGGTAAGGCATTATGTGGCTTGAATCAACAGGTGCAAAAATAGAAAACATTTGTAGATGAAACCAATAAAAAAAAAGGTAAGATAAATAGTGCTCCTGCAGCTTAATTTCCCTTTAAAGGGGAACTATACCCCCCCCCAAACAATTTAGGTCTCTAAAAATATATTGCATATGTAAAACCCTGCTTCATCTAAATAAACCATTTTCATATAAATATACTTTTTTAGTAGTATGTGCTATTGGGTAATCCTAAATAGAAAACTGCCATTTTAAGAATTAAGGGCCGCCCCCTGGGATCATAGGATTCACAGTGCACACAAACAAGGCAAGGCACACATACATGCTAGGCCCCATCAGCCAATGAATGGGCAGAGTTCTGCCTTTTACTCCCACACTACTTCCTGTTACAGTTAGAGCTGCATTATTTCCTGTCAGCTGATCTCTGAGGGAGCACACAGCCCATCACTAAATGGTGGACCCTAGATATGACATGAATACAAAAAATGTATGATGCATCCCACGTTAAACACTCCATTGAGCCTTGGGTGTCAAATTTTTTAAACAAATACTGCCATAAATCTGACACACACGGTTCCGTTACACAGTGCAGGCCATTTTCATTCTTTCCTGAGATGTATGTTGTGCGTAAGGCAGATATCTTAAGTCTCAGTTTGGAGTATTTTGTAAAAATATACCAAACAAATGTATAACATACCCGTCTTCCAGATACATGTCATAATAAAAGCCATTCTCAATAGGGGGACCATAGCACAAACATCCACCATAAACCCGCTCCATAGCTTCTCCCATTATGTGTGCGCTTGAGTGCCAGTACACCTGGGGAAAGAGAGAGAAACAAAATGTACATCACGGATGATTTTAGAGAGAATATACTCTAAATATAACCTAGTTGGTTGCATGTACAGGGGTCAAGGATTTCCAAAGAGTGCACCCCACTGTATGACAAAGGCAAAAAGCTGCCAGACATGGCAGAGGGGTTTAAACCTTGCAGTATGATAAGGAAGTAAGCGTCTGAGCTGCAGTTTTCCTTGGGGATCCCACCCAATATCCATGTACTATAGCAGGGATCCCCAATCTTTTATACCCATGAGCCACATTCAAATAAAAAAGGGTTGGGAAGCAACACAAGCATGAAAATGATTCATGATGGTGACAATAAGAGCTATAATTGGCTACTTAATAGCCCCTATGTGGACTAATAGCCCCTATGTGCAGGCTGCATATGTACATTTAAATACACTCTTCTGATTTGCACAGAAATCCCAGTGTTGCTGGGATTTTGAATATTATGTGTTATATTTTTACTGTGCACCTGGGTATTTAACTAAAGCGGTGTGCCAGTTTTGTGCAGTTTTGAATGACATTAATTGTCTTGTTACTAATCCCTTCCCAGCCCTAGTATATAACAGCAGTGTGTATAATAGCAGCACAGCAATAACTAACCATACACACCGGCACAAGTGAGTCAGCTCTTGGGACTGGCCCAGGAACACCTCCTGCTGATTAAAAACTGAAACTGTCTCTCTCTCAATAGAGAGAATGACCACAATTTAAAACACATGGCCTCCCCAGAAAGGACTGATCTCTACAGTCTATAAAATCCTCATAAACTCAAATGACCAACTTCCCCAGCATAAATACATGTCCAAATAGGACACTGTGTGGACACAACCCATCACCGAAGACGAATGGGAATCTTTTCTGTAAAAACTGTGTCTTATGCACAATTTATCTGTTATCTATGTAGCTTGTGCCCTATTGCCCTATTCAGTTTAATTGGCTGTATATCAATACATACATAGGTATATATATATCTGTGCAGTTTTGAATGACATTCATCATCTTACTAATCCCTTCCCAGCCCTAGTGTATAACAGCAATTTGTATAATAGCAGTACAGCAATAACTAACCATACACACTGCTCTTGGGACTGGCCCAGGAACACCTCCTGCTGCTTAAAAACTGAAACTGTCTCTCTCTCGAGAACGCGCGTGACTGCAACAAACAACCATCAGTAACAGTTTCCTGCTCAGTAATTCATACCACAAGGGCGCTCCTGGTAAGACTGTAGCTAAAGTTACAGTCACGTATTTATGTCAGTTTACAAACCCCTTCCCTGCTCTAGTGTATGTAACTGCAAAATCCCTATATCTAACCACATAGAGCAAAATTTCTATATCACTTTCAATTTCAGGTTCCCTGCTGGCCAAAAGCCGGTGCAGTGACAGCCACTCTCATTTTAGCTCCAGGTCAGTAATCAGGCAATCTGTAGCTTCTGGAAAGGATGCCACAAAACCCATTGGGTCTGTGGGGTGCTGCTGGGGTCTATGGGGTGCTGCTGGGGTCTATGGGGTGCTGTTGGGGTCTGTGTGTTGCTGTTGGGGTCTGTGTGTTGCTGTTGGGGTCTGTGTGGTGCTGTTGGGGTCTATGGGGTGCTGTTGGGGTCTATGGGGTGCTGCTTGGGCCTCTGTCTGGCAGAAATGCCAGGGTCTGTATAGAATTTCAGTCTCAACCTGTAGTCAATGACTACCAGGAAGCACAGGTACCAGACCTAAGTAACTGACCAATGCACGGCTCTGTATGTCTCAGAGGGGCTGGGGAAGTGGAATATCTCAGGCAGGCAGATGATACAGCTCAGCTGGGGATAGGCAGGAACTGTGAAATGGTTTTACATTTAAATGTAAATGAAACAATGTAGCAGAATTTAGTTCTCAGGAGTCATAACCGTCAGTGCAGAGAATATAAACAGCCACATAATGTACTTGATGTTTAAAACTTTGGATTAAACATCTCTAATGAGTGGCTATTTGTATGTTGCTTAGAACCAGTTTCTTTGATTACACGAAATGAGGGTGCAGTTCCCCTTTAATAAACCCTGACTGAGCATTGTGCCTATCTGAGCCGTGTAGCCCGCTCATTGTACCCTGTGCCCCATGTGTTCCATACCCATCGCCCTCATTTTTAAAATTAATTTTTAAAATAGTTAAAATAGTGCCCCCGATGGCCCAATAGACAGCACCCCCATAGACAGTGCCCCCCATACACAGTGCCCCATTTGCCCCCATAGACAGTACCCCCCATAGACAGTGCCCCCAATTGACCCCATAGACCATGCCCTCAATTGCCCCACAGACAGTAGCCCCCATACACAGTGCCCCCATAGAAAGTACCCTCCATACACAATGCCCCCATAGAAAGTGCCCCCATACACAGTACCCCCCATACACAGTGCCCCCATACACAGTACCCCCATACACAGTGCCCCCACACTGTACCCCCCATACACAGTGCCCCCCATACATAGTAGCCCTCCTTACACAGTTCCCCCATACACAGTACCCCCATACACAGTAGCCCTCCTTACACAGTGCCCCCCCATACAGTGCCCCCATGCACAGTACCCTCCATACACAGTGCCCCCATACACAGTGCCCCCCATACACAGTAGCCCTCCTTACACAGTGTCCCCCCCATACAGTGCCCCCCATACACAGTACCCCCCCATACACAGAGCCCCCCATACACAGAGCCCCCCATACACAGTGCCCCCCATACACAGTAGCCCCCCAATTGCCCCCATAGAGAGTACCTCCAATAGAAAATTCCCCCCATACATAGTGCCCCACATAGACTTCTTGTGGCTCCTGCTCCTTATTCAGCTCCTCGTACGGCGGCGACATGTACGCACGGGCGCAACCTTATAAAAGGACCTGTTGCCGCCATACGAGGAGCCGAATAAGAAGCAGGAGCCGCAAGAAGAGACGGACTCGGAGCAGCGCATCCCGCTGGCCTGGATAGTTTAATGAATGTTCTGCATTTCCGTAATGCGGGACATTCATTGAACAATCCGGGACAGCGGGACACGCTGTAAAAACCGGGACTGTCCCGCGAAAAGCGGGACAGTTGGGGGGTATGTCCTGGTGTGACGGGGCAGTGGCTCCTGCTTGGGAACAGCCGCACCCAGTGGGCTAAGCCGCTGACAAAGCTCTTTAGGAGACTGAAAACTGCAGTGAAGGGCTGAAAGGGCATTGGCAGTGGGCCCCAGGTTTATAGGGCCACGTATATAAAGAAGACAAGCTAATAGTTCAATAATACGCTGTGTGATAGTTGTTAGATATTTTCAGAAAAAGTACAAGTTGTCCGGCCTGTGGGTCTCCTGGTGTTGAACTACACAGAATGCCATTAACAGACCCCTATTATATGGGAACCCCTATTGCTGCTGTAATGGTGATCCTTAAACTGTGGGTAACTATAAGGGAAGCAGCTATTGAGACTGGAGCCGGCTTGCAGGTCAATAATTGATAAAATTGATAAGCAGTTTTGTGAAAAATAAAGGTTTTTTTATAAAAAACAATACTCTGCACTCTTGGTGGTGTATCTTGAATAAAATTTTCAGTTTTGTAGTATATACGGTTGTTTGCTGCTTCCTCGTGAAAAAAAACCCCTTGGATGGGCCTCAAATATGTGCACAAATGTGACTGGAAGTGCATGAAAAATAAAACTAACAACATATAGGGGCACATTTACTAACCCACGAACGGGCCGAATGTGTCCGATTGCGTTTTTTTCGTAATGATCGGTAATTTTGCGTTTTTTTCGGCGTCTTTACGATTTTTGCGTAAAAACGCGAGTTTTTCTGTGTCTTTACGATTTTTGCGTAAAAACGCGTGTTTTTCGTAGCCATTACGAAAGTTGCGCAAAGTCGCAATTTTTCCGTAGCGTTAAAACTTGCGCAAAACGTCGCGCCTTTTAAGTTTTAACGCTACGAAAAAGGTGCGACTTTGCGCGCAAGTGTTAACGATCCGAAAAAATCGCGACTTTGCGCAACTTTCGTAAAAATCGTAAAGACGCCGAAAAACTCGCATTTTTACGCAAAAATCGTAAAGACGCCGAAAAAATCGCAAAAAATACGAAAAAGTCGCAAAATATTCGTTTCCAATCGGAATTTTTCCAATTCGGATTCGAAATCATGTCTTAGTAAATCAGCCCCATAGTGTAATATGTACAAATACAAATGGAAAAATCACCAACTGTGCAAAGTGAGCAAACCAAAAAACAAAATGACTTTCAGTGTGTCCACACCCACTTAATCTGCTAAATATATATGCTCACTAGAATTAAATTGAATTAAGCCAAATGAGACCGGAGTCATAAAACCAAAGCTCAACGCGTTTCACGTGCTAAATGACACGCTTCCTCAGGAGCAAGTTGTGTGAAAAATGCCTTATTCCCTAATTTTTGGGTATAGAATGATTTCACTGGGGGTCAGTATCCCACCACAGCCGTAGGGGTTGCCAAACAATTGGATCTTTCACCAATATCACCACCTTGATCTGGTTGATATCGGGCTGATCTGATTGGCCTAAAGCTAGTCATACACGTACCGATAAAATTGTACAAAACCTGGTTTTGTACGATTTTCGTACTGTGTGTTGGTTCGGGATTATTGTCTTGATAATTTTCTAACCTGGCCGACTAAACGATTGATCGCCATGGTAAGAAAATTAAGTCTCGAACTAAAAGAGTCTGTGAATGTATTGTGTATCGTGCGATATCCTTGGGGGATCTACAATGGATCGTTGCATTTAAACGTACAATCGATATCCAAACGTTCGCTGGAAGAAGCCTAAAATCTGAACCTGTATGGCCACCTTAAGGGCCAAACCGATCACAGACCTTCAGGGTGAGGGTGATATGATCCTCATCATAACAAGATTTTTTAACACCCGTTAATGCTATTGTTACATCTAGATAATGTTCATGACGCAAGCTGGGTTTTTATGAACTTTATAAATAAGGATCAGGATTTTCAGTTTAAAAGAATGTGTAAGTAGCGAGTTTGGCGATTCACAGACAAGAGCAGCAAAGGTTGGTTGATGGATGAATGAGGTAGCTCTTACTGCAGCACTTTGGATCAATTATAGAGAGGGGGAAAGCAAATAAATACTTGTGGGGAGATGGTTCATGAGTTGACCAGTATTTTGGTAGTTTCCTGGCTGTGAATGGGGGGGTGGGTTCCTTTACAATAAGTAGAGCTGTACTAATGTAGAGGCTTCATCTAGGAAAGAGACCTACAGGGAGCAGTTAAGCAGGTATGACTGGACCCAAGAAGTACACTACCCTGTATGCCAAGAGAGAGTAGGATGTCACAGAGCAGCTGATGATTCTCTGTGTCAAAAGCAGCTGAGAGGTTGAGACAGATTATATTGGGTAATTGCATTTGGCTGACTGAAACTTTGGTTTATGCAGTTGAATGTGGTGGGCAAAAACCAGATGCTCAATAATCACTTACTTTCTACATTATTCATAAATCACATCTTTGGTTTTTAGTGCCATCTCCAGTCAGATACTTCTGGGGGGTACACAAAATCAATAGTCGCTTAGAAAGCATACCACAACACACTGGTGAATTTTACAGACATAGCAAGTGAACGTTTAAACCCAAATCAACCAACAAGAGCATCCGCTCCACAGTGTAACCAGGTGTATAGATGATAATGCAAATAAACCATCATGCGTGGTTAATGTCTACTTTATAGACTTTTCCTCTACTTCTCTGCCCAACATACATAACATCACATGGGTTCTTAAGACCATAGATCATGGATTCAGTGTTACGTGTAAAATGGCTTATTATGGGTATTTTATTTTATTTTCTTTCTGTGTATGCATTTTCCAATCCCCTTTTATGATGGTGTTTTAGCACCCACAACCAAGACAAAGAAAGGTCCCATTTTAAAGTCGCCTTAGAAATCTTGTCTCATGCCTAGAGCTGTTAATATTAGTTCTGACCGGTCATTTCTATACAGGAACAACAGAGGTCTTTTTCAGAACTTCCCTATCATGGGGTTCCTTTTGCAAGACAGGCCAGAAATGTAAAACTTGTGTAACGATATCCGCATCTCTATTCGCTAGGTGCAGTTCTTCTAATTGTTAAAAATTGACCTTTGGTATATCCTAATGGTATTTGGGGTTGGAAAACTATCCAGTCTCAACAAATGATCCCTTCGGTGGGTTTTATAGTACAGGCCAGTCTCAGCCTGACCCTCTGTACTAACAACTTTTACGTTAAGTTAATTAATGCACTTTTTCTGGAATTCCACAGTAAATGTAAAAGTGGTATGTTATGAATTCAAATAATCATATCAATCTCAAATTCTCAATATAATCTTTTGATATCCCATAAGATCTGCTTCATATTGGGCTTCCATCATTGCTTAGGGAAAGAGCTTCAGGTTAAAGGAGAACTTAAGGTATAATCACTTGGGTGCCAAAATGTTAGGCATCCCTCAGGGATTGTAACTGTTTGCCTAATACCCGGGCTCCGGTGCTCCTGTTCACTAAAACTGCACAACCCCAGGGTATTTCTGTAGAAGCTCATTGTCACCGTCTTTTTTGGCTTCTTTTGCCTTCAGTTAGATTCAAAAAGCCGACTTTCTCAATGTACTACGCATGTGCCTGCCCAAATGGAATGACTGAGTGTATCAACAGCAGAGAGATTTGGAGATTGTTTGCAAATGTACATGAGGGTTTTTCTGTAAGGCTGGGATCAAAGGTTATTCATACAAGAGTAGACAAGCGGCTCAATGAGTTTTGAGGCTAATGGTAGAACAGAGCCTGGCCTTAAGGTGGCCATACACCTTCAGATCTGCTCACTTGCAACATTGGGTGGGCGATATCGGGCGAATCCAGGCTAATTCGGTTGTTTGGCCCTGGGGTCAAACGATCAAATTAGAACAACGGGTATAGGAGAAGTCGGATCGGGGACCGCATCAACGAGCTGATGCGGTCCCCGATCCGACTAAATTTTTTAAACTGCCCGCGCGATATCTGGCTGATTTTCAGTCATGCAGGCCCGTCGTTGGTATACCTACACGGGCCAATTAGCTGTCGAATCGGTCTAAGGGACCGATATCGGCCGTGTATGGCCACCTTTAGTTAAAGAACTAGCTTGACACCGGCCTGTGTAAAAGAAGAGGGGAGGAATTGAATACATGAGTAAGCACTGGAGTAAAAACATCAGCACAGAGTAATAAAAGGGGCATAGGATCAAGGCATCAGGGTATAAGTGGCAAGAAGCTGAGAACATTCAGAACTGAAGGATGGAGGAGGGTTACTAAGGGTAAGATAGCCAATGCCTGTTGAGCTTCGGACAGTTACCTTAACAAAAAGTCAGAAATAAAAAAGCAACTCAAAAACATAAATGTAACAGTGCAAGTTACATTTTCCTCTCAGGAGTGGTTGCAAAGCTATTAAAAAACTGATTTTCAAGAACCAAAATAGAAAATGGAATAAGGAATTGCATCTGTGCCTCAGGAATACCGACTTGATTAATGATTGTGTTCTGACCAAGTTCTATTCATGACATTTATGGTTTTCTAAAACTTTCCATTTTGAAATGATTTACTGCTTCAGCTCATTTATTAAAGAACCATCAGTGATCCCTTAAGCACTCCCAATAGAAGAGGCTTGAATATCTGTGTCCTTTGCACTTATGCACATTGAATGCTCCTTATGCACAGTCCAAAGTTTCTTTATGATACACATGGAATTCAGCCCCAAACTGCTCCTGAATGAACAGCTTCAAGGATCCCGCAAAGGCAAATAATGATATGGTCACAAAAAAGGGTTATGCTAATGTGTGGTGAAAAAAACTTTTGCTAATATGACTATGTTTTGTGTTATTTGTGTAGCAAAAATGGGTATTTACAGGTTACCCCCTAGCAGTGAGTGCCATCTGCAGCATGTGATTTTCGGAGTATAATATATTTATGTGCTAAAGGAATGGCTAACATTATAACCACAGTAGAACCCCGATTTAACATTTCTCAGGGGACCACGTGAAGATGGACGTGTAAATTCTAGAAAAATGTTAAATCCAGGAAAGAAGAAATACTGCTTGGCCAAATGGGGCTGTGACACAACATCATCAGTTTCAAAAAACATAGTTTACCCACTTATTTAGACTGTAAGTTCTATGGGACAAGGATCTTTTCCCCAACTATTACTCGACGTATGGCACTTAATGGCACCCATTGCAGTGATCCTGATGCTCCGTTGATCGTTCTATGAAAAATATTTCATTACATTTTTTTACTTACTTGTTGAAAAAAGTCCAGTTTTTGCAGCAGAACAGCTGGAGGAGCCCAAACCAAACCAGAACTGATTAAAAGCTCAAACCAGATTTCTCACCAACTCATCTGACATGTAAAAGGCAAGGGAAGAAAAGCACATTGCAACACAGAAACAAGTGTAGCCTGCACCATGTATCAGAAACAGAAATGGATTTATGATTTATACATTCTCCACCCAACTCCAACCCCTTATTGGGGGCAGAACAGTCCTATTGGGTTTATTTAATGGTTAAATGATTCCCTTTTCTCTGTAATAATAAAACAGTACCTGTACTTGATCCCAACTAAGATATAATTACCCCTTATTGGGGCAGAACAGCCCTATTGGGTTTATTTCATGGTTAAATGATTCCCTTTTCTCTGTAATAATAAAACAGTACCTGTACTTGATCCCAACTAAGATATAATTACCCCTTATTGGGGGCAGAACAGCCCTATTGGGTTTATTTCATGGTTAAATGATTCCCTTTTCCCTGTAATAATAAAACAGTACCTGTACTTGATCCCAACTAAGATATAATTACCCATTATTGGGGGCAGAACAATCCTATTGGGTTTCATTAATATTTTATTAATTTTTTTAGTAGACTTAAGGTATGGAGATCCAAATTACGGAAAGATCCCTTATCTGGAATACCCTTGGTCCCAAGCATTCTGGATAACGGGTCCTATACCTGTAATACTAATACTTTGACTATACAGTAAATTATTTAATGATATGTAGATTACAGAGGAAGGGATCACCAGATTAAAACAGTTAAGGGGACACCCCGTTAGTCTGTAATGGTAGGTGAGTCAGGAAAAAGAGAGACAATAAGGTCAATAAGGGTGAAGACACATGGAGCTACTAGTAGCAGTGTCTCTACGTGTGTTTTAGCAGAGGCAATTCTCAGTATTGTCTATGGCAGGGGATTTTCTGGCATTTAGTTGCTGCTACTAAGTAGCTCAGTGTGTCTTCACCCTAAGGTATTAAAAGTGCCACCAGTAATCTCTTTAGAGTGTGTCCTCTCACCTCCTTGCACTAATTCCATATATTATCCTGCTAATCCATCACACACTAAATTGATCTCACCAATAATTCCTCAGTCAGACCAGTTCTGTGTCCTTGGTGACCGGTTATTTTCCCAAGTGTCACTCTCCTCTGCATTGGGGAGGCGGAGAGATGACTGGGGGTGGGGTGATGATGCTTAGGGGCGGCATGATGACATCAGGAGGGGCAGATGAGGTAACAGATGAGGATTGCCCCAGTTCTTGGATCAAACTGATGGAGTTTTCTCAGGGTTTCAGAACTTTGGGCAGAATTGAACCAGACACCGTGTGTAAAAAGACAGACCGCCCAGTCCCAAACCCGGCATCAGCGCCAGGGGCTCTGTAGCCGTCTCCTCTCTCTTTGGCTTGTGTTTCACAGATTTGGCTTGTGTTCCAAAGTAAAATGCAAATGCCTACCTGCAAGTTCCATATTTAAGCTTGTGAAAAGTATTTCAGATATTCACACACTGTAACGGCTCGATTTGTGTGTGCGCTGCAATATGTTCCACCCACCTGGGATTTATCAAGCTGCAATCTGTTTACTTGCCATGAGCGTTTCCTTTTATAAACTCCCGTCACTGACAATTTCAATATAGATCAATATGGGTATAAAAACCCCTTCAATTCATATACAACAGCACACGCCAACCAACAGATAAAAAGTATCATTTTATGAGTAATTCATATTCCAAAATTGTTTAAATCTTCAACATCTACAACACTTGGTTCATGCGCCTTCTCTCTTCTCTCTTGCCCCTCTAACCCCCAATAGGCCCCCACCGTAGCCTTCACTAACCCCCTCCCCCAAGCATGGGAGGGAGACCGGCGGCTCGGGGGAGCACCCTGGGTATGGGCCACTGGGCCCACCGGATTTTTTCTCAGTGCCCTGGTGGAGCAGTCTATGAGATGGGATAATAATAAAGAAACCAAGGGTTTCTTGCATCCTAAAGGTGGCCATACACGGGCCGACTATAGCTGCCGATATCGGTCCCTTGGACCGATTCGGCAGCTAATCGGCCCGTGTATGGGGAGAGCAGAGCGGCCTGGCCGACCGATATCTGGCCTGAAATTGGCCAGATCTCGATCGGCCAGGTTAGAAAATCTGGTCGGATCGGGGACCGCATCGGCTCGTTGATGCGGTCCCCGATCTGACTGCCCCATTGCCGCCCACATAATCCGATCGTCTGGCCCCAGGGCCAAACGATCGGATTATTATTTTTTTTACCTAAATGGTCCCCGATATCGCCCACCCGTAGGTGGGGATATCGGGGAAGATCCGCTCGCTTGGCGACATCGCCAAGCGAGCGGATCTGCTCGTGTATGGCCACCTTTAGTATTAACTCCAGAGACAATGGCCCTGCAAAGGGGGGTTTACCAGATCTTTATGGACCTTTGGAAAATGGTAAAAGATGGAGATTGTAGGGTAGGCATTAAATACAAACTGAAATTCCTTCTTGTTAAAGGAGAAGGAAAGGCTAATAAAGAGTTAATCTCAAGCTGCAGGTATACCTTCAGTTCTCTCAATAGTGCCCTTAGGTCTCCCCATATTTCTCCCATTCAGAAGATCAGAAGCCAAACAGGAAGAAAAAAGCTGTGTAAAGAAAATTCTTATAATGCATCCCTCCTGCACCAAGACCAAGACCAGTGTACATGCTCAGTTAGTAAGACTATGATTCAGCTTCCTGCTGATCCACATTCCTAAGGGGGGGGGAGTTCTTAGCATTCTTGAGAGATGGGGGAACAGGAGAGGGGAGAGAGCTGCGTATCTCTGGCACAGGAAAACCGACACAAGAAATTTTTTGACAGAGAACTCGGTGCAGCGTTTCTGTGAGTGCTTATGGCTGTATTTACATAGACCTCTCTGATAAAGCTTACTTACCGTATTTTTCCCCGTATAAGACGCACTTTTTCTTCCCCAAAACTCGGAGGGAAAAGTTTGTGGGCCCGATTCACTAAAGTGCGATAAAACGTGCGCTATTTATAGCGTGCGTTAAAAATGTTATTGCGTCTTAATTTTCGCAACTTTTCGCATGATTCAATATAAGCATACTTGCGCTATTTTACGCGCGGTATTTCATGCGATAATTTTGTCGCGATAAATAGCGTGCGCGGTATTTTCCGCATGTACGCTATTTATCGCATGCGCTAATTGTCGTGACATTACGCACGCGACAATTGGCAGCATAAAAATGGCGACATTTTGCCCTGGGAGAGCACAGAGTGCTAGAGAGGTGCTGTATAAAAGTTTATTTGCAAAAAAAACCCCCAAAAAACTATAAAAATCTAAGTAAGAAAAAAAAAGAAGTGCTAGAGATAATAAAATTAGCCAAATACTTAGGGGTCCGTTTGCTAAAGTGGCTTAAATTAAGTTAGAGATTTTAGACACAGAATAAATGGCATATATGTTATGGGCACTTTATTAAACGGGGACAAATATAATATTGCAATTATTCTGGCAACAAAACATTGGATTGGCAGTTATCCCACTCGCCAGAAAATACGCTATGTACTAATTAGCGCAAGTTTTACTATTCAGCAAAATGGGCTAAAGGCAAAATTGTTGGCAGAATATTTGCAAACATTTAACCCATATAGCATATTGATGCTGTTACTGATAAATGTAAGAGTGTAGGGGAAACTACATGAAAGTATAGAATACCATATCAAGGAAGGAAAAATAATGAGACATTACTCAGTTCAAAAGTAGAAAACTAAAAACTTTTACTTAATATAATAAAATAAAAAAGGGGGTGAAAAAAAAACGTAGGGCTTGCTGCCCTTGAGTTCTCTAATGTCCCTCTTTAGTTCATTCACTTCCCCCCGGAGCTTGGCCAGCTCGGCCTTGATGTTGGCCAGGTCCTCCTGCACTGATGGTCCCTTGTGTGCAGGAGAACCTGGCGCCCAGCGCTTGGCCTGGGGGGAGAACTCAAGGGCCTGGGGGGAAACTGGGGGAGGAATCAAGTGGGGGGTGTCCGGGGCCTCGGGGGCGTATTCGGCCTTGGGGGCCGCTTGTCCTTGGGCCTCTGGGGCCGGTGGATGGGCCTCTTGGGCTGCTTGTCCTTGGGCCTCTGGGGCCGGTGGATGGGCCTCTTGGGCTGCTTGTCCTTGGGCCTCTGGGGCCGGTGGATGGGCCTCTTGGGCCAGTGGATGGGCCTCTGGGGCCGGTGGATGGGCCTCTGGGGCCGGTGGATGGGCCTCTTGGGCCAGTGGATGGGCCTCGGGGGCCGGAGGTTGGGCCTCGGGGGCCTGAGGGTCCTCGGGGGACTGTGGTGCCTCGGGGGCCAGTGCTTGGGCCTCGGGGGCCGGAGGTCGGGCCTCGGGGGCCGGTGGAGCCTGCTGGGCCACAGGAGCCTGGTGGGCACACACAGGATTTTCACAAGGAGTCACAAAGATGTGAAATAATATTCAGAGGTTTATTGTGAGCAACGTTTCAGTTCCTCACTGACATTATGGTTGAACGTGATGGACGTATGTCTTTTTTCAACCCAACTTACTATGTTACTTTCATCATCCCTGACATTTCTTACATTTGTACCTTTAGTTCAAATTACTTGCTAAATCTTTTACTGAACGTATACTGTAAAAGCATAATAAAGTACAATAATTACCTTCCTTTCTGAATTCCTACGCTTCAGGTCAGACCACAGACACTGGAGCTGGTGGAGGTCCACATCAAGGGCAAACCCGGCGAGCAAACCCTCTCTTAGCTCGCCCAGGATTGCCCTCTTCCTCTCGTGGACCCCTAAGTCCCCCAGCGGCGGGTCATCATATCCTGAGCGCAGGAGCATGCTGATAATATAGCGCCTCTCCCCTGGTAGCAGATAAGAAACCCCAGGCATGATCCTTTCTGTAGTGTGGCTGCAGGCTCAATGACACGAAATGGCCCCAAGTCGCACATGTCACGAGATTACAAAATCGCTACAAAATGTCTGCCAGTCGCGAGATTACAAAGTTGCGACAAAAAAAACCTGCCAAAATATACATAGTAATGTATTTTGCGCGACTAAATATTCACCGCTATAGTACTGTATATTATCGTGACAAAATATTCACCGCTACAGTACTGTATAATAGTAGTGAAATTCCATACATGCCAAGACTTTAGTGAAATTGAGTAAAAAGACACAGACTTGAATAAATAACACTGTAAGTTACAGTTAGAGCTGCATCACTTCCTGTCAGCTGATCTCTGAGGGAGCACACAGCCCATCACTAAATGGCGGCTCAAGGGAAAGGATGTAAAAGGGCAATATTTACTGATATTTATATTCAGAGTTTTATGGATATTTTATTGTTAAAAACATAACTGTATGATTACATATTTGTGAAGAGATGTTATTGTTGTCAGGCTGTAGTATATGCAGTCTTGTTATCCGTATTGAAAGAAACAGATTTAAATTAAAATATCTTTAATTTTGTTTTAGCTTTCCAACAGAACAAAGCCTTTGGATGAATAGCCTCAGTACCTTCACAGTAAGGTAACAGGCCCCAATGAAACACACACACACAAATAAAATGACGTCCAGAAGATACTGCTGATACAGGGGTTGCTGGTAGGAGTATGGAATAAGGTGATTGGCTCCTCCCACTGTTACAATGTGCTCCACCCATCGCACTATTTGCTGCTCCTTGGGAAACGGCTGTGACCTCTGTATCAGGCTGAAGTGCATTGCTGAGTTCTTGTAGCTGTAGGTATAAATGGAATTTCATGTGAGAAACCTACTGCATAAACTTATCATACATCATCTGAGAAAACACAGCGATATATTTATAAATAGTGCGGAAATTTGAAACATAATTTAACCTGATAATATAAAACTAAGAAAAGTCACTTTTGCATATTGCTCTATGTCAGTATGAATGTGCACCAATGGTGTCTGCTCATACCCAGAATCATTTAAAAAATCACAAGTAGAATACTAAGAGGCTTACTAATCAAACTTCCAAATCTATTCGTTATTTTCAATGGGTCTACAAACTCATAAGAAATTGAAAAATTCTAAAAAACCACAAACAAACTGGAATTGAAGAATCGCTTACATTCTGCCTAATACAGCTCTCATTAACTTGTACATGAATTCCCAAGCTTTTAAAGGGAATCACTTAACCATTAAATAAACCCAATAGGGCTGTTCTGCCCCCAATAAGGGGTAATTATATCTTAGTTGGGATCAAGTACAGGTACTGTTTTATTATTACAGAGAAAAGGGAATCATTTAACCATTAAATAAACCCAATAGGGCTGTTCTGCCCCCAATAAGGGGTAATTATATCTTAGTTGGGATCAAGTACAGATACTGTTTTATTATTACAGAGAAAAGGGAATCATTTAACCATTAAATAAACCCAATAGGGCTGTTCTGCCCCCAATAAGGGGTAATTATATCTTAGTTGGGATCAAGTACAGGTACTGTTTTATTATTACAGAGAAAAGGGAATCATTTAACCATGAAATAAACCCAATAGGGCTGTTCTGCCCCCAATAAGGGGTAATTATATCTTAGTTGGGATCAAGTACAGGTACTGTTTTATTATTACAGAGAAAAGGGAATCATTTAACCATTAAATAAACCCAATAGGGCTGTTCTGCCCCCAATAAGGGGTAATTATATCTTAGTTGGGATCAAGTACAGGTACTGTTTTATTATTACAGAGAAAAGGGAATCATTTAACCATTAAATAAACCCAATAGGGCTGTTCTGCCCCAATAAGGGGTAATTATATCTTAGTTGGGATCAAGTACAGGTACTGTTTTATTATTACAGAGAAAAGGGAATCATTTAACCATGAAATAAACCCAATAGGGCTGTTCTGCCCCCAATAAGGGGTAATTATATCTTAGTTGGGATCAAGTACAGGTACTGTTTTATTATTACAGAGAAAAAGGAAATCATTTTTAAAAATAAGAATCATTTGCTTATAATGGAGTCTATGGGAGATGGCTTTTCCATAATTTTGAATCTGGATAACGGGTTTCCGGATAAGGGATCCTATACCTGTATAACAAATAAGCATTGATCCCAAATGTCACCAAAGTGTCCTTTAATGTTGACCCCACAATTTATCTAGATGTTTGTTGGGGGATACTTTAGTGTAAAGCAAAGTCCTAGCAGAAGGCAGTAAATGAAATGTTTTGTTGAGAGAAGATACACACAAAACTAAATGTCACAGTCCCTTCCTTTACATTATTTGGCACAAAAAGTGTTTTTAAAGAGTTATTGTGCAGAATATTGAATAAAAGGGGACTCTCCTAAAGAGAAAGTCAGCCATGATCTTCTCTCCTAAACCTACAATTACTTCTATCAGCTGCTGCTAGCAGAACCTTCCTGCTGAGATAACTTGGTGGGTATGGTAATACTATCTAAGGTGCATAGAAAAATGTTCTGGTTCTATCCCTACAGGTGTTCTTCACTATGACCATGCTGGGGAACTAACTGTATTAACAGCTGTTTATTATTGTACTGCTATTACACCTTCACCCCTCCCTCATCCACCAGATATTTCAGTCCATGAGTTTTGAGGGGGTAATTTATAAAGGAGTTTCAAAAAATGACACAACAAATACAGTGTCCTAATTGAACCACATTTATATTGTATGCTACATTGATTCTATCAGTTCATTGCAGTAGTGGGCCTCTAGCCACAAAACCAGTGATTCCCAACCAGTTGCTTGCAAGCCAATGCCTGGTTTTGGTTGCATAAAATCCAGGTGTACTGACAAACACAACCGTTCTGTCGGAGAAGGCTAGCCAAATTGCCTGTGGGTCGAATGTAGTAATTAAATTCACTGTGGGGTGCCAAATATTGGACCAGTAGTGGTTAGTAACAGAGTTATAATGAGTTATAAAATATAGTCAAATACCTTTCATCTTCTATTACATGCCTAATAGCATTTACAAACTTTTCAGCCTTGAGTTGACCTGGCAGAATAAATGTTCCCAAATGTTTTGCCTTTATCCGTACTGCATTGTCAAACTGATCTCCAAAGAGTGGTATTGCCACCATAGGTACCCCGTGATAGATAGCTTCCTGCACGCTGTTTATCCCTCCGTGAGTGACCAGAAGACGAGCCTTGGGGTGTCCTGTCATGAAACATGAGTCCCACCCGTTAATAATGAGTAACAAATACATTATTTGGCTTTATCTGTCATTAAATATAAACTAATTATCCCCACTCTGCTCCAGTGAAAGCAAATTGATTTGTTAGTGGGGGGCTGCATTGTGTGAGTGGTTTGGGATTAGTGTTTAGTTAAACCAAAACAACGACAATTTTTATAGCCCTAAATATTAAATATATATAATATAATACGATATAATACGAAAAGAAATGGAATTTTCTACCCAGGAGATCATTCTGAGAAATCCAATCCATTATTTTAACATTCGGTGCCAATTGCAGTTCTTTCGGCCACTCTGATATTCGGTATCTCCAGATGACTTTTAGCGGGATTTTTGCAAAACCGTCATTCATTTCCTTCACAAACTCAGTGAAAGGACTGGAAGATACCATCGACCCAAATGCCACAATGATAAACCCGTGCTCTCCTGACTGGGAGATAAAATCTTCCAATTCCTGTCAAAAACAAAATAGCAATAAAACTGAGGCCAGTTTCAGCAGGTGGCAGTGCATACATAAACCTGTACCAGATGCAGGGCCCCATTGCACAATCCCTGTCCATTGGCCCACTATATGTAGTTTCCTGGCAGCTAAACTTTTTCTCTTCTAAAAGTCCTGAACAGTCATTGCACAAGTAAAAAAGAGACTTCTACAGGTCGGGCCAACCCAGCAGGATAATGGGAGAAAAACAGTTAATAAAAGTAGAGCTTTTAAACTGTTATTTTTATTAAACTGTTTTTTCCATTTTATTGGTCCCAGTTCTAATTGGCAAATTACTAAAGTGGTGCCAGTATTCATAAAGGGATCACGTTCTCAGCCTGGAAACAATAGGCCTGTTAGCTTGACATCAGTTGTACGAATGCTTTTAGAGAGGGTAATAAGGGATCATTTGCAATTCACAATACTATGGGGCTGATTTACTAATCCACAAATCCGAATCCCGAATGGGAAAAAATCGGATTGGAAACGAACATTTTGCGACTTTTTCGTATTTTTTGCGATTTTTTTTCGTCGCCGTCGCAACTTTTTCGTGAATTGTCGCGACTTTTTTGTAAATTGTCGCGACTTTTTCGTGAATTGCCGCAACTTTTTCATAGCCGTTACGACTTTTTTGTGAATTGTTGCAACTTTTTCATAGCCGTTACGACTTGCGCAAATTGTCGCGACTTTTTCGTGAATTGCCGCAACTTTTTCATAGCCGTTACGACTTTTTTGTGAATTGTTGCAACTTTTTCATAGCCGTTACGACTTGCGCAAATTGTCGCGACTTTTTCGTAGCCGTTACGACTTGGGGGAATCGTATTGAGCGCTACTAAACGGCGGGCAAACCTTTCCGATTTTTTCGCAATGGCTACGAAAAAGTCGCGACAATTCACGCAAGTCGTAACGGCTATGAAAAAGTCTCGACAATTTACGAAAAAGACGCAAAGAAAAAATCGCAAAATACCAATCATTACGAAAAAAACACATTCGGACGCTTTCGATCCGTTCGTGGATTAGTAACTCGGCCCCTATGAGTTTGTGCCAGCATGGTTTATGCACAATAGGAGTTTCATGGTGAAAAGCTCCTGTACAAGAGGTTTCAGGCATTTCCCATTTAAGTGAATTGGAGAAGCAGAAGGCGGATAGTCGCCATTTTCTCCACATTCTCCATGAAGCTACAGTACCCAAATACATGGGGGGACCAAATCCAAGTTAATTTTTAAATATCTATTTTTATGAAAGCAAATGTGTAATGTTGAAGAAAACTTCTCATTGCTGTTTCACGTCGGTGTAAAAGAAATTGGGAATATTACAAAATGACCGTAATTACATTTATAAAATAGGGGATGAGCAACATTATTACTGAATGTATGTATTACTGAATGTATGTATTACTGAATGTATGTATTACTGAATGTTTGTATTACTGAATGTATGGATTACTGAATGTATGTATTACTGAATGTATGTATTACTGAATGTATGGATTATTGAATGTATGTATTACTGAATGTATGTATTACTGAATGTATGTATTACTGAATGTATGGATTATTGAATGTATGTATTACTGAATGTATGTATTACTGAATGTTTGTATTACTGAATGTATGGATTACTGAATGTATGTATTACTGAATGTATGGATTATTGAATGTATGTATTACTGAATGTATGTATTACTGAATGTATGTATTACTGAATGTATGGATTACTGAATGTATGTATTACTGAATGTATGTATTACTGAATGTATGGATTATTGAATGTATGTATTACTGAATGTATGTATTACTGAATGTATGTATTACTGAATGTATGTATTACTGAATGTATGTATTACTGAATGTATGGATTATTGAATGTATGTATTACTGAATGTATGTATTACTGAATGTATGTATTACTGAATGTATGTATTACTGAATGTATGTATTACTGAATGTATGTATTACTGAATGTATGGATTATTGAATGTATGTATTACTGAATGTATGTATTACTGAATGTATGGATTACTGAATGTATGGATTACTGAATGTATGTATTACTGAATGTATGTATTACTGAATGTATTGTATTATACTGAATGTATGTATTACTGAATGTATGTATTACTGAATGTATGGATTACTGAATGTATGTATTACTGAATGTATGTATTACTGAATGTATGTATTACTGAATGTATGGATTATTGAATGTATGTATTACTGAATGTATGTATTACTGAATGTATGTATTACTGAATGTATGGATTATTGAATGTATGTATTACTGAATGTATGTATTACTGAATGTATGTATTACTGAATGTATGTATTACTGAATGTATGGATTACTGAATGTATGTATTACTGAATGTATGTATTACTGAATGTATGGATTACTGAATGTATGGATTACTGAATGTATGTATTACTGAATGTATGTATTACTGAATGTTATGTATTACTGAATGTATGGTATTACTGAATGTATGTATTACTGAATGTATGTATTACTGAATGTATGTATTACTGAATGTATGGATTACTGAATGTATGTATTACTGAATGTATGTATTACTGAATGTATGTATTACTGAATGTATGTATTACTGAATGTATGGATTACTGAATGTATGTATTACTGAATGTATGGATTATTGAATGTATGTATTACTGAATGTATGTATTACTGAATGTATGTATTACTGAATGTATGTATTACTGAATGTATGTATTACTGAATGTATGGATTATTGAATGTATGGATTACTGAATGTATGTATTACTGAATGTATGTATTATTGAATGTATGTATTACTGAATGTATGGATTACTGAATGTATGTATTACTGAATGTATGTATTACTGAATGTATGTATTACTGAATGTATGTATTACTGAATGTATGTATTACTGAATGTATGTATTACTGAATGTATGTATTACTGAATGTATGTATTACTGAATGTATTACTGAATGTATGTATTACTGAATGTATGGATTACTGAATGTATGTATTACTGAATGTATGGATTACTGAATGTATGTATTACTGAATGTATGGATTACTGAATGTATGTATTACTGAATGTATTACTGAATGTATGATTACTGAATGTATGTATTACTGAATGTATGTATTACTGAATGTATGGTATTACTGAATGTATGGATTACTGAATGTATGTATTACTGAATGTATGTATTACTGAATGTATGTATACTGAATGTTGATTACTGAATGTATGGTATTACTGAATGTATGTATTTACTGAATGTATGGATTACTGAATGTATGGTATTACTGAATGTTGTATTACTGAATGTATGATTACTGAATGTATGGATTACTGAATGTATGTATTACTGAATGTATGGATTATTGAATGTATGTATTACTGAATGTATGTATTACTGAATGTATGTATTACTGAATGTATGGATTATTGAATGTATGTATTACTGAATGTATGGATTACTGAATGTATGGATTACTGAATGTATGTATTACTGAATGTATGGATTACTGAATGTATGGATTACTGAATGTTTGTATTACTGAATGTATGGATTACTGAATGTATGTATTACTGAATGTATGTATTACTGAATGTATGGATTACTGAATGTATGGATTACTGAATGTATGTATTACTGAATGTATGTATTACTGAATGTATGGATTATTGAATGTATGTATTACTGAATGTATGGATTACTGAATGTATGGATTACTGAATGTATGTATTACTGAATGTATGTATTACTGAATGTATGTATTACTGAATGTATGGATTACTGAATGTATGGATTACTGAATGTATGTATTACTGAATGTATGGATTACTGAATGTATGGATTACTGAATGTATGGATTACAAAAGAAGAAACAGAGCACTCACCTGTGAGACAGGATTTGCTGGTTTTGCCAATAAGCCTCCAATGTACAGAACATTTGGAAAAAAAGGATGAGAAAATTCTAAAGTAAAGTCTGTATTATACATCCAGAGTGCAGTTTTCTTGTAGAGTTCCACAAAGGTTGGTCTGGAACCTGCTGGGAAATGTTCCTCAATAACATCATCAAATAATGAGTGAATTTTACTCTCCTCTACACGTGATCCAATGTACATAAGAACATTCTTCACCCGTTCAAAGAAGTCCATGTGGTCGGTTAGTTGGGTTTGGAACACTGGCACATAGGACAGCTGGTTCGGTATTCCTGAATGCCAAGCATTTTTTAGTGCAAAGGGGTGAGTAGCAATGAAGGGGATTCCTAACTTTTCAGACACCAGAAAGGAGCAGGGATTGAAAGAATCTATCACCGCAATGTCATACTTCTCCTCCTTTAATAAGTTTATGATGGATGTCTGGTTAAATATCATCTTGCACTGGAGTGATAACTGGGCCATAAAATCCAAAAGAGAAAGATTATGTCTACAACAATAAAATTAAAAAAAATACATAGTTAAGATGATTGGAAAAAAGATTAAAGTCCATCAAGATCAACCCCTCCAAATGAACCCAAGAGCACATATATACACAGACTTCTAAAGACCTATCTATCCATTCTAAAGACCTATCTATCCATTCTACAGACCTATCTATCCATTCTACAGACCTATCTATCCATTCTACAGACCTATATATCCATTCTACAGACCTATATATCCATTCTACAGACCTATATATCCATTCTACAGACCTATATATCCATTCTACAGACCTATCTATACATTCTACAGACCTATATATCCATTCTACAGACCTATATATCCATTCTACAGACCTATATATCCATTCTACAGACCTATCTATACATTCTACAGACCTATATATCCATTCTACAGACCTATATATCCATTCTACAGACCTATCTATACATTCTACAGACCTATCTATACATTCTACAGACCTATCTATACATTCTACAGACCTATCTATCCATTCTACAGACCTATCTATCCATTCTACAGACCTATCTATACATTCTACAGACCTATCTATACATTCTACAGACCTATCTATACATTCTACAGACCTATCTATCCATTCTACAGACCTATCTATACATTCTACAGACCTATCTATATATTCACATAACATTTGTGTTGGTAATATCTTCAGAAAATACTGTGTATAGGGTACCCTATATATACAATTCACCCAGAAGCAGTACATAACTGATTGCCTAGAACATTCTTCTCTGTCAGCTTCACTGGTAAGTTATCTACAGACACCAATGCTACAGGCTAACTAGTGATTATCAGGATATTCTTCGCTTAGGTCTACAGTCAATAAAAACTCCAGGTAAGCAATGTTATATCCAACACTGTTTACCTCCAGCTTAAAACATAAGAAGAAATGTTTTGTGGCAAATTGGTGCATATGTTTCAATAAAAGGAAGCTCAGACCTAGCTATATATACTGTACATATGGTATAGTTGCTATACTCAGTATCCATCACTATAACTTTCTGGTTACACAAATAAGAGCATTCCAGTTTGATGCATGGAGGTCCAGTGTAGGGATGTTGTAACCTCCAGTGCTTCCTGCCTGCTCAAAGTGCCCAATCTCATATTGAGCTTAGGACCTGACAAGAAGAGAGTCAATAAAATGACCTAGAATCAATGATGCCGTAGCACTTCCATTTGCAAAGGTAAATAAGTGAATTTTTATTCAGGTCAAAGACCATGAAATGTTTTTGGCCTTCTCTCAAAAACGTCCTGTAAGGTAATAATGTAACCTATATTGATCAGCATGTAGCATTTATTGGTCACTTGATTAAAGATCTCATTGGTTGCTATGGGTTGCTGGGCCTGGTGCATATTTACAGTATTTTAAGCTTCAATACATTATCACTGGGACACAATGTTATACGGTTGTTTGTTACTGACCTGTTCTGAATCTGCCATTACAACTCTACTTTCTTTTCTACAGACAGAATAATCAGTATTACCCACTGAGGTACCAGCACCAGTGGGGTCCAAAACGGATTCAGGGAAGGGAGTTTGGTGTGTACTACCTTGAAAATTTGTGGAGTTGTTTCAGTTTTATTTTTCTACAGCTAAAAAATACCACATGCTGAGAACTTTAAATAACTCAATGACTTTTAAATGGAATATACACCTTTTGTTATTGACTGTCAATACAATGCATGCTATGCCTATGGGCAAGGAAGGAACAGAACATGCACAATACTGGTGCTGCTCCAACTTCTTCCTGTTACAAGCAACCTATCCCTGCAATAAAAAATGGAGGCAGGGTTTGGCGACCCCCTTACCCCTCTATTGGTACAGAGCAGGACCCAAAATTGGGTAAGGAATTTTAAGCAATTTTTGTTAATAATGTGCTTTTGTCTAATATTGTGTTTGGCCATAGGGACTTGTTGAACACTTGATCCTAAACTGATGTTCTTATTAGTAACTCACCTGCCCTTGAAGTATAGTTTGAGGTCCTCTTTAAAAAATGCAATAAATTCTTTCTGACAAGTCTCATCCATAGAACAGATGACCACTCTGTAAGGGCTATCAGGCGTTGGGTAACCTGGAAGATAAACATCAGTGACTAGCAGTGGCCATGTCACATACCTACCTTTGGAACTAAATACAAATAAACCTATTATTCAGAGGTGGCCTGCATGGCTATGAGGGGCAGTGCCGTTTTATATTTAACTTCCAGATGGGGTTCTGGTGGAGCAGTAAAACCATATAGAAGGCAGAGTTAACCTGCTTTGGGGTTCCGGAATGTAAGTGTACCCATCAGAGCCCCAACAGAAGATTCAATATATAAATGCAAAACACGGATCACTAAACATATTTTGCTGTTGGGCCCAGTAGTTTCTGTTTATGCCAGCCCTGTAACAGCAAGTAGTGCACCAATAGGTTTCGACAGATTTTAGAAAATAATTTTTTTTGTCCATCATTTTGGTTTTTACTGGAGAATATTATATAATGACCTCAGAGATCCAAACATAGAAGAATGAATACGGCTCTCCAGTCTATTAAATGTGATACGGACATGGAGGTCACTTCCACTGTTTAAGAGCCTGAGATATACTGAGAACTCAAGCAGGGCACTAAGAGGACAATATTGATTTCAGTATAAATGTGGAACTGCTCTTCCCATTAATCAGTGAGAGTTTTCATGTACAGCAGCCTCGTGCCCTTAATTTATTTCTGACCAATCCATTTTCTGAGTTTTTTTCGCAGAACCCCCATCCCCAGACACAGTATTTGCAGTAATAACAATTTTAACAAGAAATTATTCATGGTAATTCCTAAATATACATACCTGGTAGGAAATGATCTGCAGTCTGCCGGAACATTGTTACTTCATGGCCGTTGTTGTGAAGAATACGGGAGATTTTATCCATCCACAGATAATGGCTTCCACCTGAAAGCATCAGTTTTTATTCTGTGACTATTAAACAGGATTGCTTGCCTTCCAATCAGACAGGCATTTTTTGAAAGAGTCAAGTACAAAGGGTAAATAGGAGGATACTGGGAGTCCAATAGATGCTCCCAGAGATTACAAAACAGTTTGGACTGAAAGACTAATGCAGTGATTCTCAGCAAATTTTTTGACCACGCCCACTTTGTGGCCATGCCCCAATGGCCACACCCCATTTTTAAAATAGTGCCCACGATGGCCCAATAGACAGCACCCCCATACAGTGCCCCCCATACACAGTGCCTCATTTGCCCCCATAAACAGTACCCCCCCATAGACAGTGCCCCCAATTGACCATGCCCTCAATTGCCCCACAGACAGTAGCCCCCATACAGTGCCCCCATAGAAAGTACCCTCCATACACAATGCCCCCCCATACACAGTAGCCCTCCTTACACAGTGCCCCACCATACACAGTACCCCCCCATACACAGAGCCCCCCCATACACCGAGCCCCCCATACACAGAGCCCCCCAATTGCCCCCATAGAGAGTACCTCCAGTGTCCCGATGGCTGCAGCCCACCGCTCTGGCACCGTCTCTTCTTGCGGCTCCTGCTTCTTATTTGGCTCCTCGTACGGCGGCAACAGGACCTTTTATAAGGTTGCGCCCGCGCGTACGTGTGACGTCACACGTACGCGCGGGCGCAACCTTATAAAAGGAACTGTCGCCGCCGTACGAGGAGCCGCAAGAAGAGGCGGTGCCTGAGCGGTGGGCTGCGGTACGGGGACAGTTGGGAGGTATGCTAAGACCATCGGAAATAAGTGTTTTCCGATGGTCTTAGGCGACCCCTGTGAAAGGGTAATTCGACCCCCAAAGGGGTCGCGACCCCCAGGTTGAGAACCGCTGGACTAATGCAATATGGGAAAGAGAACCATGCAGAAGAAGCACCAGGCTCCAGCTATTGAAGAATGATGGCTTTATGGACCCACGTTCAGTCTTGTCACCCTATTGATGGAGATGGTTAAAGTGCGAGAGAACCCACTGCTGGAGGCATGTTCAATACAGAAGTTGGCCTTTTGATGGAAGTTGCAGTTAAATCCTTAGTAGCTATTAACACCTGGTTAGTAGAGTGCCCTACCCAAGAAAATGAATAGTTTAACTGGACAAGCAGTAGGCCCAAGTACCCATCATGTCTCTTACTCGTGTGCATCTTAGAAATATTGGCCCAAGCAATAGTTAGCTAGGTTTGGAGTCCCCGTTGTGATCTGTTTCGCGGAACATGAGTCTAGGGAGGCAGCAGCCACTAACTGGAATCAGTTGTTGAAGTCTGACTCCAAACATCCTGCATTTGATGAATATGTCTTTAAACAACCTAATGTATGGCATGTTAAGCCACAACCACACACTGGAACATCTACATCTTTGACAAGGTCAACAGATGGACTATTTAACCATTTGTCCCCCAAGACCACAAAATGGATTATATAGGAGCCCAGTTCATACACAGCAGAAAATTGTGGTATCCATGGCCCAATATAGTCCACACCAAGTGGGATGTGAGAATGTAGAGATGTATCATTAATCAAAAATAATCCAGTTGGCTCTAAGGTGTAAGCAGGGTTCAGTGCTGGGCCTAATCCTTAATAGTTCAACTCAACTATTCAGTTCAACTGAATAGTTGAGTTGAACTAAAAAAAAGCCACTTTACCCAGTTAAAAGCAGAGATACACATTCAATATCCAGCCTAAAAGATTTTGCACTGATAGAAAGTAACCAGATGACCAAAGGAATAGCCAAACACCCAGCAGAACAGTTTTTTCAGCCGTTCATTAGAATTGCCAGGCAGGATCAAGGTATAAATTGTGTCCCATTCACCGTAGAGCAGGGCTCTCCAACTGGAGGCATGCAAGTCAGAAGGGATATTTCTTTAGGCCCCCTTCATGCCCATGATGTCCATAAACCTCTTTGTTGACATCAGTATTTAATAATAATCTGCCCCCCAAACATGAAATGGCAGATAACTGGCCCACGGCCTAGAAAAACTTGGCATGTAATGCTGCTCAGGAAACTATGCGCTACAATAGGGGAAAGGCCTGTTACTATGCACTCTGCTAATGTGAACACTACCTCTTACAAATAGCTCAATGCTACATAGACCCAACCAAGATATTATTCCTTACCCAGCATCCCACAGCCACTGCATTTTCCCAAATATGTGATTTTATGGAGTATTTTGTAATTTTGTAATTTTCTCCCATTCAAGTAATCAGCCTTTATCATGATTCCTGCCAGTGACAGGAGAAATGCTGGGGTCATAGAAGTACAGAGAACAGTCTTGGCTAAAATAAAATGTAAGGGAAACTCCACCCAAACACAACTTGAACTTTTGGAAAAGTAAATATAATTTCATGGAACTTTGCACTTTTCAGTTTAAAAATATGCAGCCTTTTCATGATTGTTAATGTAATAATATGGTTTGGAACAGTTCCCTAAGCCCCGCCCCCTGTTCCCCTGCTGATCTGGCTGACTACTTTGAGACTCAAATAAACTGTAACAGTAGTCGCCTGCCCTCAGCCTGCCTTCAGCCTGCCTCCTCCCAATCCCACAATCCCCTGCACACGTGATGTCAATAAAGAACATCACAGTGCAATGCATTGTGGGTTATGAAGTTCCTGCATGCTGTCCGTAAGCTGCGAGGAAGTTGTTACAATTTGTAACATCAGTGTTTTAGTCCCTCCTCCCCTGCCAGGATTTCAAATGATGCAGAAAGAGAAGAACTGTTTTGCAGCTGGATTTCAGCATATAAAATGTTATGTATTCCTACTTTTTAAAGGAACAGATTACAGTGATAGGTATATTAGGGGTTTCTGTGTTGTGTGGGGCTTTTTAACAAATTATGGTCGGAGTTCCCCATTATTAAATATGTACAACACAGAAAATAATTGAGGGATATAAAACTGCAGCATGACCTAGTAACTGACCTAGCAACTGATTTCTTCTATCCAAGCAAGAGCAGCATAAAAGCTTATGGGCCTACTACTACTCAGCTTTCTCTATCCCAACCCCGTGGTCTTCATTGCTAAACCCCTTTCAAACTACAATTCGCACAATATCTTATGCCCCTGGATTCCCATGTATTCTAGGTATCATGGGGCAGTAACACCCCTGCAAATAAACTAAAGCAGATTCTTAAAAACAACGTTGCCCATAAACAGATTGTGTGCAAAATGAATAACTAATGTATGATCTTGCCTCAATATGTAATAAAAGGGCAATAATAAGTTTTCCCAGCAGCAGTAACCTATAGCAACCAATAAGATGTTTGCTTTAAATAGGTGACCAGTAAATGCGTCCTGCTGATTGGTTGCTATGGGTTGTTACTCCTGGGCAAACTTAGTGCCTTTTTACATAACCCCATTAATGTCTTACCTGCAAGGCATACTGTCAGGATCTTGGCTCCGTGCAGCAGGACAAAGTGTTGCACCAACAAGCAGAGGATAAGGCTCTTCCTTCCTGCAGCCATTCTTCCAGGGAATGGAACCAAGCGTCAGAGTACTTATATGTTCCTCTTGTATGTGCTGCAGAGTTTAACAGAGAAACACTTACTAACTAAACTGATCTCTACTGAGTATAAATCACCCTTAATGCTGGAGAGTTTGACTGCAATGACCCCGTCACCATTCACTTAATAGAGGATAATATTCCCTTTTACTATTACCAATCAGAAAAGGTTATACATGTAATGGCTGACTGCATAGATAATCATTGCAAGTTTTGAGTACACGAGGCATCTTTATTTACAAAATGTGCAATCATTACCTGGTAAAGGGGCAGCTGCCAACTGGAATGCATTCATCATTCTAATTCCCCAAGCACATCTTTAAAGGGACAGTTTTCCTGCTAATACCTTGTTTCATAAGGGCATTGTAACTATAATATAATATAGTGTGGCAAAGAGATCACCAAACAATAAATGTAAAAAATGATTTTATATTGTTTGGAAACAAATATTTCCATAAACATAAATCATAAAGTAGATAAAACACATAAAACAAGAGACAACAATAAACACAAGAAGGTCATACAAAACAAATATACTAGAATACACTACAAGTATACACACTAACTTAACTAAACACAATAAAATGAAACCCAGAGGCCACCTACCTAAATAGCCACTGAAATAATAATATCCCACACCTCACCTTATAAACACACTCTATGAAACCTAAACTCTAGATCAGTGATCCCCAACCAGTGGCTCAGGGGCAACATGTTGCTCCCCAACCCCTTGGATGTTGCTCTCAGTGCCCCCAAACCAGGGAGTTGTTTCTGAATTCCTGACTTGGGGGCAAGTTTTGGTTGAATAAAAACAAGATTTCCTACCAAATAAATCCCCTGTAAGCTGATAGGGTGCATAGAGGCCCTAATAGCCAATCTTATCCCTTATTTGGCACCTCCATGAACTTTTATGGTGCTTGTGTTGCTCTCCAAGCATTTATGTGTGAATGTGGCTCACGAGTTAGAAAAGTTGGGGACCCCTGCTCTAGAGGATCACACAGCCCAAGTATACCTCTCCTAAGGTTTGCTAAGGCACCTGGTCCGTGATGTCAGGATTCCCTCTGATCTGGTACGGTGGTCACTCCCCTCCTGGCCCTGTGTCTACCTGTGCCGTAATGAAGCCAACTTACATACAGGAGGGAGGGGTGTCTTCTAGAACTGTCTAGAAGTCTCTCCTGATTGGTCCATTTAAATGATGCTAGCATATACCAGTTAGTTACAGTAAGTTCCCCGTAAGTTCCAGTCTTCATGTCTGCGTCTCCACCAAAACTGTCCTCCCTGACTAACAGGTTATGCATCAACAGGGATTCAAGGGTACTTGACTTTCTTAATGTTAATTAGGGTTTAGGTGTGACCTTTCCCAGACCAGCACCTTTGTTTTCTAAATTAGGGATAACTCCTATTGTTTGGACCAGACAACCAGGTGATAAGCTAATTAGTCAAAGGTTTCATTATTAATTAAGAAAATATAGGAAACCACAATATATGTATATTTTAATACAGAAGAGCTAGTACTGTTTAAGGGTGTCTATGTAGAGGCTATGGGAAATACAGGAGACTGATCTGCTGCAGTTGTACTTCTGAAAGACTATTCATTGCTGTTTTTGATTGTCCCAATTATCTTAAAGGAGAAGGAAAGGTAAAAACCAAGTAAGCTTTATCAGAAAGGTCTATGTAAATACAGCCATAAGCACTCACAGGAACGCTGCACTGAGTCCTCTATCAAAAGAAACACAGGATTTCTTGTCTCCTTTTTTGGGAACATGTTCTTCGGTATCAGACTTCCTCTCTTTTAGGGCTAATGCATAACCCTATATTTATCAGTACCGAATCTCATCAGCCACTTAGCAGTCCAGATTCCAGTTTGTCCAGATCCCCCTGCGACAATACCACATCCTAGATGGAATTCATTCTTTTATTCTTCCAAATTCTTCTTTATTCCTATTAAGTTCCTTACAACCAGTTAAGCCACATAGGGTGAAAAAATGTTCTCAATGTAGTTTGGCAAAAATGTAATCTATAAAGGCTGGAGTGAGCAGATGTCTAACATAATGGCCAGAACACTACTTCCTCCTTTACAGCTCTCTAAGCTGTTAGCGGTCAGTAACCAAATCAGTGACTTGAGGGGGGGGCCATATGGGACATAACTGCTCAGTTAGTTTGCTTTTGAATCTGACCTGCAAGCTCACAAACTAAATGAACAGTTATGTCCCATATGGCCCCCCCTCAAGTCACTGATTGGTTACACTTTTCTTTCTTAAAGGAACACTGTCATGGGAAAACGTGTTTTTTTTTCAAAACCCATCAGTTAATAGAGCTCCTCCATAATTAATATTTAATTTTGACGTTTCCCATGGGGCTAGCCATATTCTTCTTTTCCCAGGGTTTCACAGCCATGTGACCTGTGCTCTGATAAACTTCAGTCACACTTTACTGCTGCGCTGCAAGTTGGAGTGATATCCTTCCCCCCCCCCCTCCCAGCAGCCGATCAGCAGAACAATGGGAAGGGAGCAAGATTCATGTTAAACTAGAGGGAATACTGCTTCTTTAACACAGGCTGCTAGAGCAAGATGGAAAGAGACTTGTTGTTATTGCAGGGGCCAGAGGTTGGCCAGGATATCAATGTCTGTAAGTCACCACCACAAATACAAGCTGACTTGTATTTGAATAAATCCAAGGAGCGTGTTGTTCCTACGATCCCATGGTGTATAGCTGAGGTGATAAGGAACAATATCTACACCACAAGCTTAATCAGGTAATGGTTTAACAATTTAGTTAGAATGGAAGATTAATTTTACTCACGGTAGAGATGTGTTGGGTATACAATAAAAAAGGGAAGAGAAATGTATATGAGAACATCCTGTACTTTACTGAGCTTGAAAACAAAAGTACATATGGGACCCCCTGGTTAAGAAGAATCATTGGTGCACAGGGGGATAAATGGAACCGATCTAGGTTTGTATTAGAACCTAAGGAACATGCAGTGGTAGAGCTTTTTGGATATTTTATTGCTACAACCATCATTGTTAGGCACAATACATATTTGTCCTAAAACATTATTTTTCAAATTCTAACATTTTTGACACAAGCTATATGCAGTTTTTTCTATCAATAACTTAAAAATAAAGTTAAAACCTTTAAAAATCCACTAAAATACCTTCAGTTTTGTTTTAGCTTTCCAACAGAACAAAGCCTTTGGATGAATAGCCTCAGTACCTTCACAGTAAGGTAACAGGCCCCAATGAAACACACACACACAAATAAAATGACGTCCAGAAGATACTGCTGATACAGGGGTTGCTGGTAGGAGTATGGAATAAGGTGATTGGCTCCTCCCACTGTTACAATGTGCTCCACCCATCGCACTATTTGCTGCTCCTTGGGAAACGGCTGTGACCTCTGTATCAGGCTGAAGTGCATTGCTGAGTTCTTGTAGCTGTAGGTATAAATGGAATTTCATGTGAGAAACCTACTGCATAAACTTATCATACATCATCTGAGAAAACACAGCGATATATTTATAAATAGTGCGGAAATTTGAAACATAATTTAACCTGATAATATAAAACTAAGAAAAGTCACTTTTGCATATTGCTCTATGTCAGTATGAATGTGCACCAATGGTGTCTGCTCATACCCAGAATCATTTAAAAAAAATCACAAGTAGAATACTAAGAGGCTTACTAATCAAACTTCCAAATCTATTCGTTATTTTCAATGGGTCTACAAACTCATAAGAAATTGAAAAATTCTAAAAAAAAAAAAATTGAAGAATCGCTTACATTCTGCCTAATACAGCTCTCATTAACTTGTACATGAATTCCCAAGCTTTTAAGGGCATTAAAAGTTTAATATTTGAGCTTTTTAATTTTTTTGGCACTTAATAGGAATTCAAAGTCTTCCTAAGCCATCAAAATCATGCAAAAATATCTATCCCTTGCTTTCTCCTCAGATCTCTCCCTTACTGGCCTTCAGACCTGGCTTCCAGGACTGCCTAGTACAGGTATGGGACCTGTTATCCAGAATGCTCGGACCTGGGGTTTTCTGGATAAGGGGTCTTTCCGTAATTTGGATCTGCTAAAAATCATTTAAATATTGAATAAACCCAATAGGACTGTTCTGCCCCCAATAAGGGGTAATTATATCTTAGTTGGGATCAAGTACAGGTACTGTTTTATTATTACAGAGAAAAGGGAATCATTTAACCATGAAATAAACCCAATAGGGCTGTTCTGCCCCCAATAAGGGGTAATTATATCTTAGTTGGGATCAAGTACAGGTACTGTTTTATTATTACAGAGAAAAGGGAATCATTTAACCATGAAATAAACCCAATAGGGCTGTTCTGCCCCCAATAAGGGGTAATTATATCTTAGTTGGGATCAAGTACAGGTACTGTTTTATTATTACAGAGAAAAGGGAATCATTTAACCATGAAATAAACCCAATAGGGCTGTTCTGCCCCCAATAAGGGGTAATTATATCTTAGTTGGGATCAAGTACAGGTACTGTTTTATTATTACAGAGAAAAGGGAATCATTTAACCATGAAATAAACCCAATAGGGCTGTTCTGCCCCCAATAAGGGGTAATTATATCTTAGTTGGGATCAAGTACAGGTACTGTTTTATTATTACAGAGAAAAGGGAATCATTTAACCATTAAATAAACCCAATAGGGCTGTTCTGCCCCCAATAAGGGGTAATTATATCTTAGTTGGGATCAAGTACAGGTACTGTTTTATTATTACAGAGAAAAAGGAAATAATTTTTAAAAATAAGAATCATTTGCTTATAATGAAGTCTATGGGAGATGGCTTTTCCGTAATTTTGAATCTGGATAACGGGTTTCCAGATAAGGGATCCCATACCTGTATAACAAATAAGCATTGATCCCAAATGTCACCAAAGTGTCCTTTAATGTTGACCCCACAGTTTATCTAGATGTTTGTTGGGGGATACTTTAGTGTAAAGCAAAGTCCTAGCAGAAGGCAGTAAATTAAATGTTTTGTTGAGAGAAGATACACACAAAACTAAATGTCACAGTCGCTTCCTTTACATTATTTGGCACAAAAAGTGTTTTTAAAGAGTTATTGTGCAGAATATTGAATAAAAGGGGACTCTCCTAAAGAGAAAGTCAGCCATGATCTTCTCTCCTAAACCTACAATTACTTCTATCAGCTGCTGCTAGCAGAACCTTCCTGCTGAGATAAAATGGTAATACTATCTAAGGTGCATAGAAAAATGTTCTGGTTCTATCCCTACAGGTGTTCTTCACTATGACCATGCTGGGGAACTAACTGTATTAACAGCTGTTTATTATTGTACTGCTATTACACCTTCACCCCTCCCTCATCCACCAGATATTTTAGTCCATGAGTTTTGAGGGGGTAATTTATAAAGGAGTTTCAAAAAATGACACAACAAATACAGTGTCCTAATTGAACCACATTTATATTGTATGCTACATTGATTCTATCAGTTCATTGCAGTAGTGGGCCTCTAGCCACAAAACCAGTGATTCCCAACCAGTTGCTTGCAAGCCAATGCCTGGTTTTGGTTGCATAAAATCCAGGTGTACTGACAAACACAACCGTTCTGTCGGAGAAGGCTAGCCAAATTGCCTGTGGGTCGAATGTAGTAATTAAATTCACTGTGGGGTGCCAAATATTGGACCAGTAGTGGTTAGTAACAGAGTTATGAGTTATAAAATATAGTCAAATACCTTTCATCTTCTATTACATGCCTAATAGCATTTGCAAAATCTTCAGCCTTGAGTTGACCTGGCAGAATAAATGTTCCCAAATGTTTTGCTTTTATCCGTACTGCATTGTCAAACTGATCTCCAAAGAGTGGTATTGCCACCATAGGTACCCCGTGATAGATAGCTTCCTGCACGCTGTTTATCCCTCCGTGAGTGACCAGAAGACGAGCCTTGGGGTGTCCTGTCATGAAACATGAGTCCCACACGTTAATAATGAGTAACAAATACATTATTTGGCTTTATCTGTCATTAAATATAAACTAATTATCCCCACTCTGCTCCAGTGAAAGCAAATTGATTTGTTAGTGGGGGGCTGCATTGTGTGAGTGGTTTGGGATTAGTGGCTACATTTAAACCCCATCAAGCTGTATAAACCAAAACAATGACAATTTTTATAGCCCTAAATATTAAATATATATAATATAACACAAAATAATACAAAAAGAAATGGAAGTTTGTACCCAGGAGATCATTCTGAGAAATCCAATCCATTATTTTCACATTTGGGGCCAACTGCACTTCTTTCGGCCACTCTGATATTCGGTATCTCCAGATGACTTTTTGTGGGATTTTTGCGAAACCGTCGTTCATTTCCTTCACAAACTCAGTGAAAGGACTGGAAGATACCATCGAGCCAAATGCCACAATGATAAACCCGTGCTCTCCTGACTGGGAGATAAAATCTTCCAATTCCTGTCAAAAACATAAAATAGAAATAAAATGGAGGCCAGTTTCAGCAGGTGGCAGTGCATACATAAACCTGTACCAGATGCAGAATTGCACAATCTCTGTCCATTGGCCTACTATATGTAGTTTTCTGGAAGCCAAACATTTTCTCTTCCTACACAGTCACTGTGCAAGTAAAAATGAGACTTATACAGGTGTAAGCAAGGTAGGACAGGATAATGGGAGAAAAATGGTTAATAAAAATAGAGATTTTAAACAATTTTTATTAAACTGTTTTTTTTTCCATTTTATTGGTCCCAGTTCTAATTGGCAAATTACTAAAGAGGTGCCAGTATTCATAAAGGGATCACGCTCTCAAAATTTTCCTTTCCAATACGATTTTTTCCCATTCGGATTCGGATTCGTGGATTAGTAAATGTGCCCCTATGAGTTTGTGCCAGCATGGTTTATGCACAATAGGAGTTTCATGGTGAAAAGCTCCTGTACAAGAGATTTCAGGCATTTCCCATTTAAGTGAATTGGAGCAGCAGAAGGCAGATAGTCGCCATTTTCAGATGGCCACGAGAAGTGCCACATTCTCCATGAAGCTACAGAGCCCAAATACATGGGGGACCAAATCCAAGCTAATTTTTAGAAATGTATTTTTATGAAAGCAAATATGTAATGTTGTAGAAAACTGCTCATTGCTGTTTCGCTTCAGTGTAAAAATTTGGGAAAAATTGGGAATATTACAAAATGACCGTAATTACATTTATAAAATAGGGGATGAGCAACATTATTACTGAATGTATGTATTACTGAATGTATGTATTACTGAATGTATGGATTACTGAATGTATGTATTATTGAATGTATGGATTACTGAATGTATGTATTATTGAATGTATGTATTACTGAATGTATGTATTATTGAATGTATGGATTACTGAATGTATGTATTATTGAATGTATGTATTACTGAATGTATGTATTATTGAATGTATGTATTACTGAATGTATGGATTACTGAATGTATGGATTACTGAATGTATGTATTACTGAATGTATGTATTACTGAATGTATGTATTACTGAATGTATGTATTATTGAATGTATGTATTACTGAATGTATGTATTATTGAATGTATGTATTACTGAATGTATGGATTACTGAATGTATGGATTACTGAATGTATGTATTACTGAATGTATGTATTACTGAATGTATGTATTACTGAATGTATGGATTACTGAATGTATGGATTACTGAATGTATGGATTACTGAATGTATGTATTACTGAATGTATGTATTACTGAATGTATGTATTACTGAATGTATGGATTACTGAATGTATGTATTACTGAATGTATGGATTACTGAATGTATGTATTATTGAATGTATGTATTACTGAATGTATGTATTACTGAATGTATGGATTACTGAATGTATGTATTACTGAATGTATGGATTACTGAATGTATGTATTATTGAATGTATGTATTACTGAATGTATGTATTATTGAATGTATGTATTACTGAATGTATGTATTACTGAATGTATGGATTACTGAATGTATGTATTATTGAATGTATGTATTACTGAATGTATGTATTACTGAATGTATGGATTACTGAATGTATGTATTACTGAATGTATGGATTACTGAATGTATGTATTATTGAATGTATGTATTACTGAATGTATGTATTATTGAATGTATGATACTGAATGTATGTATTACTGAATGTATGGATTACTGAATGTATGTATTACTGAATGTATGTATTACTGAATGTATGTATTACTGAATGTATGTATTATTGAATGTATGTATTACTGAATGTATGGATTACTGAATGTATGTATTATTGAATGTATGTATTACTGAATGTATGTATTACTGAATGTATGGATTACTGAATGTATGTATTACTGAATGTATGGATTACTGAATGTATGTATTACTGAATGTATGTATTACTGAATGTATGTATTACTGAATGTATGGATTACTGAATGTATGTATTACTGAATGTATGGATTACTGAATGTATGTATTATTGAATGTATGTATTACTGAATGTATGTATTACTGAATGTATGGATTACTGAATGTATGTATTACTGAATGTATGGATTACTGAATGTATGGATTACTGAATGTATGTATTATTGAATGTATGTATTATTGAATGTATGTATTACTGAATGTATGTATTACTGAATGTATGTATTACTGAATGTATGGATTACTGAATGTATGTATTACTGAATGTATGGATTACTGAATGTATGTATTATTGAATGTATGTATTACTGAATGTATGTATTATTGAATGTATGTATTACTGAATGTATGGATTACTGAATGTATGGATTACTGAATGTATGGATTACTGAATGTATGTATTACTGAATGTATGGATTACTGAATGTATGGATTACTGAATGTATGTATTACTGAATGTATGTATTACTGAATGTATGTATTACTGAATGTATGGATTACTGAATGTATGTATTACTGAATGTATGTATTACTGAATGTATGTATTACTGAATGTATGTATTACTGAATGTATGTATTACTGAATGTATGGATTACTGAATGTATGTATTACTGAATGTATGTATTACTGAATGTATGTATTATTGAATGTATGTATTACTGAATGTATGTATTACTGAATGTATGGATTACTGAATGTATGTATTACTGAATGTATGTATTACTGAATGTATGGATTACTGAATGTATGTATTACTGAATGTATGTATTACTGAATGTATGGATTACTGAATGTATGGATTACTGAATGTATGTATTACTGAATGTATGTATTACTGAATGTATGGATTACTGAATGTATGTATTACTGAATGTATGTATTACTGAATGTATGGATTACTGAATGTATGGATTACTGAATGTATGGATTACTGAATGTATGTATTACTGAATGTATGTATTACTGAATGTTTGTATTACTGAATGTATGTATTACTGAATGTATGTATTACTGAATGTATGTATTACTGAATGTATGTATTACTGAATGTATGGATTACTGAATGTATGGATTACTGAATGTATGTATTACTGAATGTTTGTATTACTGAATGTATGGATTACTGAATGTATGTATTACTGAATGTATGTATTAATGAATGTATGTATTACTGAATGTATGGATTACTGAATGTATGGATTACTGAATGTATGGATTACTGAATGTATGGATTACTGAATGTATGTATTACTGAATGTATGGATTACTGAATGTATGGATTACTGAATGTATGTATTACTGAATGTATGGATTACTGAATGTATGGATTACTGAATGTATGTATTACTGAATGTATGTATTACTGAATGTATGTATTACTGAATGTATGGATTACTGAATGTATGTATTACTGAATGTATGGATTACTGAATGTATGTATTACTGAATGTATGTATTACTGAATGTATGTATTACTGAATGTATGGATTACTGAATGTATGGATTACTGAATGTATGTATTACTGAATGTTTGTATTACTGAATGTATGGATTACTGAATGTATGGATTACTGAATGTATGGATTACTGAATGTATGGATTACTGAATGTATGGATTACTGAATGTATGGATTACAAAAGAAGAAACAGAACACTCACCTGTGAGACAGGATTTGCTGGTTTTGCCAATAAGCCTCCAATGTACAGAACATTTGGGAAAAAAGGATGAGAAAATTCAAAAGTAAAGTCTGTATTATACATCCAGAGTGCAGTTTTCTTGTAGAGTTCCACAAAGGTTGGTCTAGAACCTGCTGGGAAATGTTCCTCAATAACATCATCAAATAATGAGTGAATTTTACTCTCCTCTACACGTGATCCAATGTACATAAGAACATTCTTCACCCGTTCAAAGAAGTCCATGTGGTCGGTTAGTTGGGTTTGGAACACTGGCACATAGGACAGCTGGTTCGGTATTCCTGAATGCCAAGCATTTTTTAGTGCAAAGGGGTGAGTAGCAATGAAGGGGATTCCTAACTTCTCAGACACCAGAAAGGAGCAGGGATTGAAAGAATCTATCACCGCAATATCATACTTCTCCTCCTTTAATAAGTTTATGATGGACGTCTGGTTAAATATCATCTTGCACTGGCTTGATAAGTGGGCCATTAAATCCAGAAGAGAAAGGTCATGTCTACACCAATAAAATAAAATAAAAAAATACATAGTTAAGTTGATTGGAAAAAAAGATTAAATTCCATCAGGATATAGCCATTAAATGGTCCCTAAGGTGTGTAAGTATGAGCTGGGGGTTGCTGTGCTATCCACAGGGGAGGAGGAGGCATATAGATGTAAGGGTGTGTCTTAATATGACATAATATCATTTTTTCACATATGAATGAAGGGTGATATCCCCACAATGAGCACCAACCATTTGGGTTTATGCTGCACTACCACTGTTAATGTGGGCATAGTCTTAAAAGCTCTTGTGATAACATGGGTGTGATTTAAAGTGGGTGTGGTTTAAAAGGGGAGTGGTCAAACTGGTTCCTCCACTATGTATGCTAGAGAAATTCCGGCCCTCGGCACCACATAAGTTGGACAGCACTGGCTTAGAACATTCTTTCTCTGTCAGCTTCACTGGTAAGTTATCTACAGAAAACAATGCTACAGGCTAACTAGTGATTATCAGGATATTCTTCGCTACAGTGAATAAAAACTCCAAGTAAGCAATGTTATACCCAACACTTTTTCCCTTCAGCTTAAAACATAAGAAGAAATGTTTTATGGCAAATTGGTGCATATGTTTCAATAAAAGGAAGCTCAGACCTAGCTATATATACTGTATACATATGGTATAGTTGCTATACTCAGTATCCATCACTATAACTTTCTGGTTACACAAATAAGAGCATTCCAGTTTGATGCATGGAGGTCCAGTGTAGGGATGTTGTAACCTCCAGTGCTTCCTGCCTGCTCAAAGTGCCCAATCTCATATTGAGCTTAGGACCTGACAGGAAGAGAGTCAATAAAATGACCTAGAATCAATGATGCCGTAGCACTTCCATTTGCAAAGGTGAATAAGTGAATTTTTATTCAGGTCAAAGACCAGGCAACGTTTTGGGCCTTCTCTTGCCCTTTCTCAAAAAAATCCAGTAAAGTAATAAAGTAACCTATATCGACCAATCAACATGTAGCATTTATTGGTCACTTGATTAAAATAAAAGATCTCATTGGCTGCTATGGGTTACTAGGCCTGGTGTATATTTATTAATTATATTGGTACAAGGCAGGACCCAAAATTGGGTAAGGAATTTTAAGCAATTTTCATTAATAATTTGCTATTGTCAAAATATTGTGTTTGGCCATAGGGACTTGTTGAACACTTGATCCTAAACTGATGTTCATATTTGTAACTCACCCGCCCATAAAGGATAGTTTCATGTTCTCTTTAAAAAATGCAATAAATTCTTTCTGAGAAGTCTCATCCATAGACCAGATGACCACTCTGTAAGGGCTATCAGGCGTCCGGTAACCTGGAAGATAAACATCAGTGACTAGCAGTGGCCATGTCACATAGTTACCTTTGGAACTAAATACAAATAAACCTATTATTCAGAGGTGGCCTGCATGGCTATGAGGGGCAGTGCCGTTTTATAGTTAACTTCCAGATGGGGTTCTGGTGGAGCAGTAAAACCATATAGAAGGCAGAGTTAACCTGCTTTGGGGTTCCGGAATGTAAGTGTACCCATCAGAGCCCCAACAGAAGATTCAATATATGAATGCAAAACACGGATCACTAAACATATTTTGCTGTTGGGCCCAGTAGTTTCTGTTTATGCCAGCCCTGTAACAGCAAGTAGTGCACCAATAGGTTTTCACGGATTTTAGAAAATAATTTTTCTTGTCCATCATTTTGGTTTTTACTGGAGAATATTATATAATGACCTCAGAGATCCAAACATAGAAGAATGAATACGGCTCTCCAGTCTATTAAATATGATACAGACATGGAGGTCACTTCCACTGTTTAAGAGCCTGAGATATACTGAGAACTCAAGCAGGGCACTAAGAGGACAATATTGATTTCAGTATAAATGTGGAACTGCTCTTCCCATTAATCAGTGAGAGTTTTCATGTACAGCAGCCTCGTGCCCTTAATTTATTTCTGACCAATAAACCTCCAATTTAGTTTTTTCCCAGAACCCCCATCCCCAGAGACAGTGGGGCTCGTTTATCAATGCATCGCAGCACACAAACCGACGCAATTATGATTATGCGCCATTTTGTGGGCACACGCAATTGCATAGGCGTTACATTGCTTCGGTTCATTTATTTTTCCGCCAGTTCTTTTTATGCACATGTTGCAAATACTGGGCAATAATGTCGCAAACAACTACATGTTTTTTGGGGGTGTGGCTAGGGGCCCAATTTTTGCGTGAGTGCGCCTATATATGTGCTGTTTGCGCATATATATATAGGGGCAGATTTGCGCAGGCACGGCTGCATTGAAATCTTTACACCTGTTCATTTGTGGCGTATTTCTGACTGCGCGTTCTTCAACATTTGTGCTAGTATATTCGCAGATTTGCGCTACAATAAACTAATTTAGGTATGTCATTAATAAAACCATTTTAATGTTAATTTATGATATGTGTAGGGTTCCCCAAAATTTGGGTCCCCTAGGTTGGTTGCCCCCAGGATAGGCCCCAGGGAGGGTAACACTTTAGTAGTGGGACACCTTGGGTGGTTTGGCACTATAAGGGTTAACAGGGATTTAGCTTCCCTGCAGTTCAATAGTTAGGCCACCGGGTGCACACAGTATATAAGGCTGTGCAGCCATGTGCCTTCAGGTCTTTCAGCCTGGGACCCCTCTTGGATAAGAGGTATACCACAGGTTAGCATTAGACAGTTAGAGAGTTGTTATAGACCACTCTAGGAGTGGGAGACAGGTTATCTAGTTGGGCAGCGTGGCCCCGACAGGAGGTTTAATGGATTAAGATCCACCAGCACTCATAGCTGGAGTCAGGGTATAAAGTGCTAAGTATAGGAGATTTGCCTAATCCAGGGGTATCTAAGTGGAAGTACCGGGGTGAGGTCTGCTGAGGGGGTGTCCGCTTGGCGGGAGTACCGGGAAGTGCCCTAGAGAGGGGCTTCCGGCGAGAAGTACCGGAGGGGACCCCTAAAGGGAATCATCTGGCGTGTAGTACTGCTAATATCTCGTGGAGAGAGGGTCTCTTAAGGAAGAGGGAGTATACCCTGACTGCCTCATTGCTCCTGTGCATAATCTGTCTGTCTGATACAACTGTACAATAAATAAGTTCCACTGGTTAAACATCAATCCAGTGTCCTGTCTCTGCATATCTGGAGGATCCACCTGCCTGGTAAGCAACTACCCCAGGGAGGGGGCAAGGTGCCAGGAGTGCTGGGAGTCCTCACACTGCAGTACAGTAGTAGGTCCCAGGAGGGGAGTTATAGTTCATTCTATCCCTATTCTGGGTGGAGGCACGCCAAAGTATAAAGTAACAGCTGTTCCCCAAAGTAAGCGGGGCTCAGGATCTCTGAAAGCGCCAAGTATAGTGAAAGATCAGCAGGTAGTGCCACAAGTAAAGATAAAGTGGGCTACATTTGGAGGCACTGCTGAGATTTCGAAACAGCAGCAAAAGAACAGCAGGAACAGTGCAGAAGGGCCATAACAGCATTTGGGCCTAGTCTGAAGTGGAAAGCCTGACCTCCGTCTGGATTAAATTTTGGGCACCCTGAATCTGTATCCAGGGAGGGATAATTGGCGCCAAAAGAGCAGAGGAGTTGCTCTGGGCCAATCAGATTGCAGGACTGTGGCGCCAAACAGACCCGGGAAATTCCGTGGGAGGCCCCGTGAGGGGGAGGAGGCAGAACATTCCTGATTGTTGGAGCCACCCCATAGAGTGATTAGCCAACCGAGTGGCTGGAAAAGTGCGCCAAACAGAGTGGGCGCGACTTGGCCGGTGACGTCACCGCGGCCATTTTGGGGAGCGAACCATCAGCATGCCTAACTTAAGCAAACCTGTGTCATCGGGGTACGGATCCCCAACGCTGCCCAAACCCTCAAGGAAACCGGCGGTGCGGATGGAGGACACCGGTCGGCGGTACATCTGGGCCGGCAGCTTCGCAGAAATGAAGGTGCACGACACCCTGCACTGGATGGTGCCCCTCTGTGGCGGCTGCGAAGCCGAATCCTTCGGGTCTATGAAGCACTCCGGGGCCCTGTGCGCAACATGTGACCGGCCGTACTGGAGTGGCCACATGGTGGAAAAGCCGCATCCTAGGTACTATATCCCCTATGAGGATGTCAAGCGGCGTTTCACTTGCCTCGTGTGAGGGGAACATTCAGTAAGTTGATATCTGTCTGTTCTGTTAGTGGGGGTATGGACTACCTACCACTCTCCCAAGAGAGGGAGTCATTTCAGTTGGAGGGAATTGCCTCACCGAGTTCTGACCCATGGAGGGTCCTACAGCTGCCGGCTGGAGCTGCCCAGTTTAAAGCATCCCCACCCGTTGGTGGAAGACCCCAGGAGGTGGTGATCACCCGGGGGTAAGGACTCCCTCAAGGAGGAGGAGGGAGTAGTAAAGGAGCAGTTTAATAAAAGTTTTTGTTTATTGAGAGATAATTGTCCTGTGCATTTCTGAGTATGTGTAAAGTTCCTTACAGGGACAAAGACTCTCTGGGACTTATACCAAGACTTTGAGGGTGGTGGGAAAGGTAAAATTGTATTTACTGTTTCCTTCCCTAGGTATACAGGTTTCTGCGCAGACATCGTGAGGGACCGTGGAAGAAGTGATTTTGGTATAAGTAATGTGTGGGTAAAATGTAAATGTTTTGGTTAAAGGTATGTCAGCCGGGAGGTGACATTTTTCTTGTGGGGGGAGAATGTAGGGTTCCCCAAAATTTGGGTCCCCTAGGTTGGTTGCCCCCAGGATAGGCCCCAGGGAGGGTAACACTTTAGTAGTGGGACACCTTGGGTGGTTTGGCACTATAAGGGTTAACAGGGATTTAGCTTCCCTGCAGTTCAATAGTTAGGCCACAGGGTGCACACAGTATATAAGGCTGTGCAGCCATGTGCCTTCAGGTCTTTCAGCCTGGGACCCCTCTTGGATAAGAGGTATACCACAGGTTAGCATTAGACAGTTAGAGAGTTGTTATAGACCACTCTAGGAGTGGGAGACAGGTTATCTAGTTGGGCAGCGTGGCCCCGACAGGAGGTTTAATGGATTAAGATCCACCAGCATTCATAGCTGGAGTCAGGGTATAAAGTGCTAAGTATAGGAGATTTGCCTAATCCAGGGGTATTTAAGTGGAAGTACCGGGGTGAGGTCTGCTGAGGGGGTGTCCGCTTGGCGGGAGTACCGGGAAGTGCCCTAGAGAGGGGCTTCCGGCGAGAAGTACCGGAGGGGACCCCTAAAGGGAATCATCTGGCGTGTAGTACTGCTAATATCTCGTGGAGAGAGGGTCTCTTAAGGAAGAGGGAGTATACCCTGACTGCCTCATTGCTCCTGTGCATAATCTGTCTGTCTGATACAACTGTACAATAAATAAGTTCCACTGGTTAAACATCAATCCAGTGTCCTGTCTCTGCATATCTGGAGGATCCACCTGCCTGGTAAGCAACTACCCCAGGGAGGGGGCAAGGTGCCAGGAGTGCTGGGAGTCCTCACACTGCAGTACAGTAGTAGGTCCCAGGAGGGGAGTTATAGTTCATTCTATCCCTATTCTGGGTGGAGGCACGCCAAAGTATAAAGTAACAGCTGTTCCAAAAAGTAAGCGGGGCTCAGGATCTCTGAAAGCGCCAAGTATAGTGAAAGATCAGCAGGTAGTGCCACAAGTAAAGATAAAGTGGGCTACATATGCAATTAGCATTATTATAAAAATATAATTGTTAATTTGTTTACAATGTTTTAATAACATTTACCCTTTTTTTTAACTTTGTCCTTATCTGTAAAGGCAGTTTTCCTTGTTAATGTGATGGAGTCTTTCATATCTTTTTTCCATTTAAACACCAACTGACTATGTTGTTAAGTTAGGGAGCATGTAGTTGGTGTGGTTTTATTAGAGCATTAATAAAAAAGCACATCATTTATGACAAGTTTTGCGTCATCATATGTGCATGTTTGTATGGCGCACAGGCCCGGATTTGTGGCGAGGCCACAAAGGCCCGGGCCTAGGGCGGCACAATTTTAGGGGCGGCATGCCGCCCCGCCGCAGCGAAGTTTTAACATTTTGCGGCCATACGGAGCAATAGGGACTTCTTCCCACTGCTCCGGATGGTAGTTTAAATGGCCGCGCATGGGCGCTTGCATCGGCTTGGTGGAGATGTTTACGCATGCGCACGGGGGGGCGGCCTTGGGCCGCCTGGAATTGAAATCCGGCGCTGATGGCGCAGCAGTTTGCGTCAACACTAGCGCATGAAACTTTAAGCGACCGTGTTTGCACTATACTATTAAATATGCTTATGCGCAGGGCAAAAGTTTTGCCTCTGCGACTATTACAGCGCTGCGATGCATTGGTAAATGAGCCCCAGTATCTGCAGTAATTACAGTTTTAACAAGAAATTATTCATAGTAATTCCTAAATATACATACCTGGTAGGAAATTATCTGCAGTCTGCCGGAACATTGTTACTTCATGGCCGTTGTTGTGAAGAATACGGGAGATTTCATCCATCCACAGATAATGGCTTCCACCTGAAAGCATCAGAAGTTTTTATTCTGTGACTATTAAACAGGATTGCTTGCCTTCCAATCCAAGCAGCTTGTTCAGGTCAACTGAATAGTTGAGTTGAACTAAAAAAAGCCACTTTACCCAGTTAAAAGCAGAGATACACATTCAATATCCAGCCTAAAAGATTTTGCACTGATAGAAAGTAACCAGATGACCAAAGGAATAGCCAAACACCCAGCAGAACAGTTTTTTCAGCCGTTCATTAGAATTGCCAGGCAGGATCAAGGTATAAATTGTGTCCCATTTTAAAGGGGTGAATAATGTGCCATTTAGTGCCCTACAGACTGAATGATATATCTCACCAAGTGTCACTGCAGAGCAGGGCTGTCCAACTGGAGGCATGCAAGTCAGAAGGGATATTTCTTTAGGCCCCCTTCATGCCCATGATGTCCATAGACCTCTTTGTTGACATCAGTATATAATAATAATCTGCCCCCCAAACATGAAATGGCAGATAACTGGCCCACGGCCTAGAAAAACTTGGCATGTAATGCTGCTCAGGAAACTATGCGCTACGAACCGACTGCCCCATTGCCGCCTACATAATCCGGTCGTTTGGCCCCAGGGCCAAACGATCGGATTATTTTTTTTTTTAACTTCAAGCTCCCCGATATCACCCACCCGTAGGTGGGGATATCGGGGGAAGATCCGCTCGCTTGGCGATCTCGCCAAGCGAGCGGATCTTACCGTGTATGGGGACCTTTACTCTGCACTCTGCTAATCTGAGCACTCCATTACCAATCTGCCCACAGCAGAACATCAACCCTCCTACAAATAGCTCAATGCCACATAGACCCAACCAAGATATTATTCCTTACCCAGCATCCCCACAGCTACTGCATTTTCCCAAATATGTGATTTTATGGAGTATTTTGGAATTTTGGAATTTTATCCCATTAAAATAATCAGCCTTTATCATGATTGCATGCAACTTTGCACTTTTCAGTTTAAAAATATGCAGCCTTTTGATGATGTTTAATGTAATAATATGGTTTGGAACAGTTCCCTAAGCCCCACCCCCTGTTCCCCTGCTGATCTGGCTGACTACTTTGTGACTCAAATAAAATGTAACAGTAGTCGCCTGCCCTCAGCCTGCCTTCAGCCTGCATCCTCCCAATCCCACAATTCCCTGCACACGTGATGTCAATAAGGAAAGGAACATCACGGTGCAATGCATTGTGGGTTATGTAGTTCCTGCATGCTGTCTGTAAGCTGTGGAGAAGTTGTTACAATTTGTAACATCAGTGTTTTAGTCCCTCCTCCCCTGCCAGGATTTTGAATGATGCAGAAAGAGAAGAATTGTTTTGCAGCTGGATTTCAGCATATAAAAATGATATTTATTCATACTTTTAAAGGAACAGATTACAGTGATATATTGATATATACAGTGGTATATTAGGGGTTTCTGTGCTGTGTGGGACTCTTTAACAAATTATGGTCGGAGTTCCCCATTATTAAATATGTACAACTTTTTTTTTTAAAAACAGCTGATTTCTTCTATCCAAGCAAGATCAGCAGGAGTGTAACTAAAAGCTTATGGGCCTACTACTACTCAGCTTTCTCTATCCCCACCACATGGTCTTCATTGCTAAACCCCTTTCAAACTACACTTCACACAATATCTTATGCCCCTGGATTCCCATGTATTCTAGGTATCATGGGGCAGTAACACCCCTGCAAAGAAACCAGAGCAGATTCTTAAAAACCCATAAACAGATAGTGTACAATATTAATACCTAATGTATGATCTTGCCCCCATATATAATAAAGGGGCAGTAATAAGTTTTCCCAGCAGCAGTAACCTATAGCAACCAATAAGATGTTTGCTTTAAATAGGTGACCAGTAAATGCTTCCTGCTGATTGGTTGCTATGGGTTGTTACTCCTGGGCAAACTTAGTGCCTTTTTACATAACCCCATTAATGTCTTACCTGCAAGGCATACTGTCAGGATCTTGGCTCCTTGCAGCAGGACAAAGTGTTGCACCAACAAGCAGAGGATAAGGCTCTTCCTTCCTGCAGCCATTCTTCCAGGGAATGGAACCAAGTGTCAGAGTACTTATATGTTCCTCTTGTATGTGCTGCAGAGTTTAACAGAGAAACACTTACTAACTAAACTGATCTCTACTGAGTATAAATCAACCTTAATACTGGAGAGTTTGACTGCAATGACCCCGTCACCTTTTACATAATAGAGGATAATATTCCCTTTTACTATTACCAATCAGAAAAGGTGATACATGTAATGGCTGACTGCATATATAATCATTGTAAGTTTTGAGTACACGAGGCATCTTTATTTACAAAATGTGCAATCATTACCTGGTAAGGGGCAGCTGCCAACTGGAATGCATTCATCATTCTAATTCCCCAAGCACACAAGGGCCAGTTTTCCTGCTAATACTTTGTTTCATAAGGGTATTGTAAGATTATTAAACTATAATATAATATAATGTGGCAAAGAGATCACCAACCAATAAATGTAAAAAATGATTTTATATTGTTTGGAAACAAATATTTCCATAAACATAAATCATAAAGTAGATAAAACACATAAAACAAGAGACAACAATAAACACAAGAAAGTCATACAAAACAAATATACTAGAATACACTACAAGTATACACACTAACTTAACTAAACACACTAACGTGAAACCCACCAACCTAAATAGCCACCTAAATAATAATATCCCACACCTCACCTTATAAACACACTCTGTGGAACCTTAACTCTAGAGGATCACACAGCCTATACAGTACCTTTCCTATGGTTTGATGTCTGGATTCCCTCTGGTACGGTGGTCACTCCCCTTCTGGCCCTGTGTGTACCTGTGCCCTAATAAAGCCAACTTACATAAAGGAGAGATGGGTGTCTTCTACAACTTTTTAGAAGTCTCTCCTGATTGGTCCATTTAAATGATTCTAGCATATACCAGTTAACTACAGTAAGTTACCCGTCCACCATTATGGATATTCCAGTCTTCATATCTGCATCTCCACCAAAACTGTCCTCCCTGACTAACAGGTTATGCATCAACAAGGATTCAAGGGTACTTGACCCTTTCTTAACGTTAATTAGGGTTTAGGTGTGACCTTTCCCAGACCAGCGCCTTTGTTTTCTAAATTAGGGATAACTCCTATTGTTTGGACCAGACAACCAGGTGATAAGCTAATTAGACTGCCTCCTCTACTAGAGTCAAAGGTTTCATTATTATTTAAGAAAATATAGGAACCCACAATATATGTATATTTTAACACAGAAGAGCTAGTACTGTTTAAGGGTGTCTATGTAGAGGCTATGGGAAAATACAGGAGACTGATCTGCTGCAGTTGTACTTCTGAAAGACTATTCATTGCTGTTTTTGATTGTCCCAATTATCTTAACTCTACAAAAGGGCTGTAGTTGGTTTTTAAAAAAGGATGTGGTTAGATAAGCAAGAGAGCAATAGAAGCTTATACTAGTCTGAAACTGCAAAATCAGTTCAAATTCCACATGGGCTTTCTGCTTCTTTGTCTGCAGTGGGGTCTTCCTGCTCTCTAACCATAGAGTTGAGGATGGATGATGTAAGTTGAAAATCTTGCACTTTGTGTCTGAACAACTCTAACAATCCTTCTATGCAATCTGTCATCAGTTTGTCTCTTCACATCCCCGTCCAGAAAGAATGGCTACAGTGTAATGGGCCTCAAACCTCTTGATATCTTGCAAATAAGAAAATAAGTTATTAGCAGTTTTTCAACTGCTTATATAATAAATATCAAACAACACTACAACCTGCTGTTCATTTAGACCAGGGATCCCCAACCCCCAACACAAGCATCATAAAAGTTCCTGGAGGTGCCATTGAGAGCTAAGATTGGCTATTTGGTAGCCCTTGGACTCGCAGCCTATAGAAGGCTCTGTTTGGCAATTACACTGGGTTTTTATGTAACCAAAACTTGCCCCCAAGCCAGAAATTCATAAAGAAGCTCCTGCTTTGATGCCACTGAGAGCAATAACCAAGGGGTTGGGGAGCAACATGTTGCTCACGAGCCACTGGTTGGGAATCACTGATTTAGACCGACTGGCTACTGTCAAAGGAAAATTCATATAATCCAAAAAGGTTTATGTTGTAATGATAGTCTGTTTAGAACTGAGCAGAGAAATATCAGTATGCCATTAGCATGCAGTTCATTAGGTGCAGGTCAATTGAATGTGTAGGTGCAACAGGGAAATGGAGAGCTGGAATAACCCTCCCTCCATGCAGTTGTAAATCCCAGGGCAACCTTGCATCCATGCACATTGTACCAGGCACCTACTCTATCAAGGGTTTGACTAATTTAGATTCATTAGGGTGTAAGTGGGTACATATATTTCAGTGGGTAATGCATAACTCTATATTTATCAATTATTATAATAATTATACTGAATCTCATCAGCCAGTCCAGATTCCAGTTTGTCCAGATTCCCCTGCAAAAATATGACAGATAGAATTCATTCTTTTATTCTTCCTAATTCTTCTTTATTCCTATTAAATTCCTTACATCCGAGTTTAGCCATATAGGGTGAAAAAATGAAAAAAAATTTTCAGGATAGTTAGGCAAAAATGTAATCTATAAAGGCTGGAGTGAGCAGATAACTGTTCAGTTAGTTTGCTTTTGAATCTGACCTGTGAGCTCACAAACTAACTGAACAGTTACAGGTATGTCCCATATGGCACCCCCTCAAGTCACTGATTGGTTACACCTTTCTTTCTTAAAGCAATACTGTCATGGGAAAACATGTTTTTTTCAAAACCCATCAGTTAATAGAGCTTCTCCATAATTAATATTTAATTTTGACGTTTCCCATGGAGCTAGCCATATTCTTCTTTTCCCAGGGTGCCACAGCCATGTGACCTGTGCTCTGATAAACTTCAGTTACACTTTACTGCTGCGCTGCAAGTTGGAGTGACCCCCCCCCCAGCAGCCGATCAGCAGAACAATGGGAAGGGAGCAAGATTCATGTTAAACTAGAGGGAATACTGCTTCTTCAAGGCTGCTAGAGCAAGATGGAAAGAGACTTGTTGTTATTGCAGGGGCCATAGGTTGACCAGGATATCAATGTCTGTAAGTCACCACCACAAATACAAGCTGACTTGTATTTGAATAAATCCAAGGAGCGTGTTGTTCTTACGATCCCATGGTATAGCTGAGGTGATAAGGAACAATATCTACACCACAAGCTTAATCAGGTAATGGTTTAACAATTTAGTTAGAATGGAAGATTAATTTTACTCACGGTAGAGATGTGTTGGGTATACAATAAAAAAGGGAAGAGAAATGTATATGAGAACATCCTGTACTTTACTGAGCTTGAAAACAAAAGTACATATGGGACCCCCTGGTTAAGAAGAATCATTGGTGCACAGGGGGATAAATGGAACCGATCTAGGTTTGTATTAGAACCTAATGAACATGCAGTGGTAGAGCTTTTTGGATATTTTATTGCTACAACCAGCATTGTTAGGCACAATACATATTTGTCCTAAAACATTATTTTTCATATTCTAACATTTTTGACACAAGCTATATGCAGTTTTTTCTATCAATAATTTAAAAATAAAGTTAAAACCTTTAAAAATCCACTAAAATACCTTCAACTTTGTTTTACCTTTCTGACAGAACAAAGCCTTTGGATGAATAGCCTCAGTACCTTCACAGTAAGGTAACAGGCCCCAATGAAACACACACACACAAATAAAATGACGTCCAGAAGATACTGCTGATAGAGGGGTTGCTGGTAGGAGTATGGAATAAGGTGATTGGCTCCTCCCACTGTTACAATATGCTCCACCCATCGCACTATTTGCTGCTCCTTGGGAAAAGGCTGTGACCTCTGTATCACGTTTAAGCGCTCTATAGATTTCTTGTAGCTGTAGGTATAAATGGAATTTATTGTGATTAATCTACTCCGTAGACTAAAGAACAAGCTTCAAACTGCTTTATTAGCTTACACCTAGTAGAGCAAATAAGCATTCTCCTCCAAATGTAACCAAAGTGGCCTTCAGGGTTGGCCCATATCTACTAATTTGGGTCCCCTAGAGGTGACAGCCCCACAGTTTGTTACCCTTTGGTCTAAATGTTTGTTGAAGGATACATTAGGGTCATTCAGGAAGCACTAACCTGAAGGATTATGATAACATTTATAGCAAAACCAAATGTCTCCCTCAAAGATCATGAGATGTGCCATGAAAAAGATTTTCATTGTCCCTTGGGCATTCTAAAGCTGCTGAAATTGAAAGTGGTGGGTATGGTAGTATTATCTAAGGCAGTGATCCCCAACCAGTGGCTCGGGGGCAACATGTTGCTCCCCAACCCCTTGGATGTTGCTCTCAGTGCCCCCAAACCCGGTAGTTATTTTTGAATTCCTGACTTGGGGGCAAGTTTTGGTTGAATAAAAACAAGATTTCCTACCAAATAAAGCCCCTGTAAGCTGATAGTGTGCATAGAGGCCCTAATAGCCAATCACAGCCCTTATTTGGCTCCTCCATGAACTTTTATGGTGCTTGTGTTGCTCCCCAAGACTTTTTACATTAGACTGTGGCTCACGAGTAAGAAAGGTTGGGGATCCCTGCCCTAAGGTGAATGACAGTGTTCTGCCCCTACATGGAGTAATAGTGCCCGAATATCCTGGGGTACAAGCGTAATCTACTGCTACATATTCAAGGCCATTCCTCCAGATATATTTGTTTAGATCAAAGCCCACGACATCTAAGGGGGTCATTTATGAACCTTATTTATGAACTTTATATGTATATAAGAAAATGACAGGACAAATACAGTGTGCCACTGCATTGGTTTAGCTGCAGTTGAAGTGTTTGAATGCAATATATGATGAACTTGAAGCATTTATATGCTCTATACAATTAATTTGAAGTATATACATGCATTATATGATGCTATCATGTCTTTAGGAGACCACTATAAAAACCATTGTTTGCTGTTTATATCTTGAGCTCTGCACCAATACCTGTGGTTAATGAGTTGGGTAAATCAATTATAATTTAGTTTAAAGGAAGGTGAAATACCTTTTATCTTCTATTACATGCCTAATAGCGTCTGCAAATTTTTCAGCCTTGAGTTGATCTTTTGGAATAAATGTTCCCAGATGTTTTGCCTTTATCCGTACTGCATTGTCAAACTGATCTCCAAAGAGTGGTATTGCCACCATAGGTACCCCGTGATAGATAGCTTCCTGCACGCTGTTTATCCCTCCGTGAGTGACCAGAAGACGAGCCTTGGGGTGTCCTGTCGTGAATTGTGTTCAGAAAAACAAAACAATGAGTCCCCCCAACAGTCATATATCTTAATAGCAACTAAGCAACACAATATTTAGCTTTATCTGTCATTAAATATGAATAACCATCCCCTCAAAATAGAAGACCTATAATGTATAAAACCATCCCATGTAGGTAAACAAAAAAAAAAAAGAAATGGAAGTTTGTACCCAGGAGATCATTCTGAGGAATCCAATCCATTATTTTCACATTTGGGGCCAACTGTAGTTCTTTCGGCCACTCTGATATTCGGTATCTCCAGATGACTTTTTGCGGGATTTTTGCAAAACCGTCGTTCATTTCCTTCACAAACTCAGTGTAAGGAGAGGACGCCATCATGGAGCCAAATGCCACAATGATAAACCCGTGCTCCCCTGACTGAGAGATAAAATGTTCCAATTCCTGAAAAACAAACAAGCAAAAATATCTGTGCTTTTTACAGAGATATTTGCAGTTTCTGTGCAAGCTTATACATAATAGTGTAACTGTCACCCCCAATCAAACAATTGCCAGATGTGTTCCTGCAGGACCAATTGCTATCAGATCCAGCCATTCAGGCCATTGGCCCAGGTGATTGAATCCAATAGTATGGCCACATTGCACAATGCATGTCCGTTTGGCCCATTTAAAGTAGCGTCTTGGTAACTCATCCAGATGTAAAGGTTTTGTCAAGATTATAATTACTTACTACTAAAAATGTATCTTATTATTGTGCACCAGATACTCATTGCAAATAATCTGGTCTTGCCTTTCATTGGTTAACTTGCTGCAGACCAATTAAAATGGTAAGACCAAACATATCTTTATATGGAGATCGCCTGATATGATATGTTCCATGGGGTTATCCTTAGTTCTTCAATACTTGGTCTACCCTACTTTTTTCCATTATTCATAACCATGGAAAACATTGTCTTCCCTTTAATGTTCTAGAGCAGTGATCCCCAACCAGTGGTTCGTGAGCAACATGTTGTTCACCAACCCCTTGGATGTTGCTCCCAGTGGCCTCAAAGCAGGGGCTTATTTTTGAATTTCTGGCTTGGAGGCAAGTTTTGGTTGAATAAAAAGCCAGGGTAAAGCCAAACAGAGCCTCCTGTAGGCTGCCAGTCAATATAGGGGCTACCAAATAGCCAATAACAGCCCTTATTTGGCACCCCAGGAAATTTTGTCCATGCTTGTGTTGCTCTCCAACACTTTTTCCATTTGAATGTGGCTCACGGGTATAAAAGGTTGAGGATCCCTGTTCTAGAGGATAGTAAAACTGGGACAAATACTATGTATGTCTGGTTTGGCACATCTCTTGAAAGATAAGGCCTAAGGCCAACTATCCTTTGGAAGAGAGGATTAAGGTGCCCATACATGGGCAGATTGTAGCTGCCGGTATCAGTCCCTTGGACCAATTCGGCAGCTTATCGGCCCGTGTAGGGGAAACAACGATCGGGATCGGGGACCACACTGGCTCATTGATGCGGTCCCCAAACCGACTGCGCCTATTCCAGCCTTTTTAATTCGATCGTTTGGCCCCAGGGCCAAAAGACCGAATTAGCCTAAATTCCCCCGATATTGCCCACCCGTAGGTGAGGATATCGGGAGAAGATCCGATTGCTTGGCGACCTCCCCAGGCAAGCATATCTTTACGTGTATAGCCACCTTTAGATAGCTTAGGCTGAAGGTTCATGTAGAGTTCTCTGCCTCTAGTAACTCTGTTTTACTAGAGTAGGAAACATTCAAATCCTTTGTTATAGGCTAAAAAAATTGTGTTTTAGATTTTAGAGTGTAATGGGTTTTCCATTCAAGTGAATAAAATCCACAGGATATGGTTTATGGCCCTTTCTGCCCATTTCCACAGGGTTGTGAAGGATCACATGCACCAGAAACCTTCAAATAAGGTTTAGAAGTAAAATTACAGAGATAAGAAAAATACACGGAGACCAAAGCCATACAGAACACTCACCTGTGAGACAGGCTGTGCTGGTTTTGTCAATAGACCTCCAATATACAGAACATGTGGAAGAAGGGGGTGGGGAAACTCAATGGTAAAGTCTGTATTATACATCCAGAGAGATGTTTTCTTGTAGAGTTCCACAAAGGTTGGTCTAGAACCTGCTGGGAAATGTTCCTCAATAACATCATCAAATAATGAGTGAATTTTGCTCTCCACGACAACTGAGCCAATGTATGCAAAAACATTCTTCACCCGTTTAAAGAAGTCCATGTGGTCGGTCAGTTGGGAGTGAGCCACTGGCATATAGGACAGCAGGCTGGAAATACCTGTATGCCAGGAACTCCTAAGTGCTAATGGGTGAGTAGCAATGATGGGGAAACCTAACTTCTCAGATACCAGAAAGGAGCAGGGATTGAAAGAATCTATCACCGCAATGTCATACTTCTCCTCCTTTAATAAGTTCAAGATGGACGTCTGGTTAAATATCATCTTGCACTGGCGTGACATTTGGCCCACGAAAGTAAAAAAAGAATGAAGTTCATTTCTGCAAGAATAGAATAAGAACAGGGCATCCTGTATATATAATCAACCCAGCAGCACATAACTGTTTGCCTAAAACATTCGTTCTCTGAGTACCCGCTCTAGTGGCCGCCATATATCTTATCCCAACTGGTGAGTTATCTACAGACGCCAATGCAAAAGTGGTCCAGTTACATCTGCTGTCTATACATTGCGCCAAAAACTGTATCCCCCTACCCAAGGTGTTCCAACCAATGATTCACATATAGGTAGATACACCTGCTTTACCGCTGGAGCCTACCCTCTGTGGTGCCTGGGAAAAAGACTAGGAACCTGATTCTTACAAAGTACCTCTCAATACAGTCAAGTTACCCACAGGCTGCTATGGGTTATAGCAGGAAAAGGAAACGTTGTGCTCACCATTACATTTCAAACCTTTAGAAGGGAATGCATTGAGGGTGTGACCTCAACATTTATCCAGACAAAGACAAGAGCCCCTCTGCACTTACCCATTAGCAATATGCTAAGGGCATTAAGACATTTTGTGCATTAAGCTACTACAAAATATCCTCCTCATCCCCAGTCCTACACTCACTTTCATCTGATTCATTAAGAATTCTACTTGCTAAAACTTCCAAATGGTTGCCCTTTTATCGGCCACTATTGGGATCACATGACTGGAAAGGGTGGGAGCTACAACACGGAGCTGGTCACTGCTCATGTATAAACTATAGCAACAAAGGGAAAGTTGTGCTCCCCACAAAATGTTAAACCATTAGGCTCTAGGGGTGCAATGAGGTTGTGACCACAAAATCCATACAGACAGCAAAAAGAGGCCTCTGCACTCA